>NW_022196913.1:92002296-92005805 GCF_008632895.1 Mastomys coucha
TCCACTTGGACTTGAGCTTTGTACAAGGAGATAGGAATGGATCAATTTGCATACTTCTACATGCTAACCACTACTTGACCCAGCATCATTTGTTGAAAATGCTGTCTTTTTTTCCACTGGATGGTTTTAGCTCCTTCGTCGAAAATCAAGTGACCATAGGTTTGTGGGTTCATTTCTGGGTCTCCAATTCTATTCCATTGATCTACCTGCCTGTTACTGTACCAATACCATGCAGTTTTTATCACAATTGCTCTGCAGTACAGCTTAAGTTCCAGGATGGTGATTCCACCAGAGGTTTGTTTATTGTTGAGAATAGTTTTGGCTATCCTGGGTTTTTTGTTATTCCAGATGAATTTGCAAATTGTTCTTTCTAAGTCTGTGAAGAATTGAGTTGGAATTTTGATGGGGATTGCATTGAATCTGTAGATTGCTTTTGGCAAGATGGTTATTTTTACTATATTAATCCTGCCAATCCACGAGCATGGCAGGTCTTTCCACATGTCCTAAATCCTGGTTCTTTACTATGCAGATATGACAAAATGTGTGAGGAACCACTGAAAGCACAAAGCAGCACAGATAGACCAGAAAATCCTGAGAAAGGGCAGTGGCAGTGAGAAACATGCAGATGTGCAGTTAAATATCTCTACATCTTGTGTGGTTATACTGGATATACTTATACTGGTGATCCTGGAGAATGTACTAATGTTTTTATTGGTGCATCATATATGTTATGATTCTGTTTCCTTTGACACTTGTAAATCACACACTTATGGGAAATTACCCATAACAAAAGAAGACAATTGCAAAAAGATAATGAGGTGGAAGAGCTCAGACAAATCCGCACCAGATAGGAAGATGCTAGTATATGCATAGAATCACATTTAAAAAGATTGATAAATATAAAATAGTTTCTCTTTACTCCACAGTATAGGCAGAACTGTAACATATTAGGGACATGAATATTACTACACTACTTTAAAATATTTTATTGATTCTCTGAGAACTTCATACACTGTAGCCTGATCATACTCATCTTCACTCCCCTCTGTTGATTTCTTACAGATCTGTCCTACCTTTGTACCATCCCAAATGCCATTTAAAAAGAAAACCCATCAACTCCAATTTGTGCTGTCCTGGGTTTGGGGTATCTATTGGAGTATAGCTAACTACCAGGAGACACAATCTTAAAGAAAACTGATTCTTCCTACTCCAGAAGCCACCAATAGTCCATAGCAGTTTAGTCAGGGGTGAGGGTTTGTAGCTCCTTCTCTTCTTCCATGTGAGGATGTGAAATAGCTTCATCTTCTGTGAGTCTTATGCAGACAATCACAGCTGCTGTGAGTGCATCAGTACAAGTGGTCCTCCTGCCATGCTCAGAAAACATTGCTCCCTTCTGATCTTTGCCAACCTGTGGCTCTTAAGATATTTCTGCTCCTGCCTCAACAATCTTTGCTGAGCCTTGGAGAGAGGGTGTTGTACAGATGTCCCCCAGTTTGTGGCTGAGCACTCCACTGATGTTTATTCTTTCTACTTTGAACAGTTTTGAGTTTCTGTATTAACCATCATCCTCAGTTGGCACATTTTTAAATGGGAGGAAGGGTAAAGGGAGAAGCCTTTCCAATAACCCCATCCCAAAAGAATTAAAGGAACTGATCTATTACGTGGAAGGACATTTATAAATAGGAACATCTGCAAAGGATATTCAAAAAATCTCTATTCCTGCAGACATGTAAAGAACATGCATGGTTGTTGCATGAAATAGACCCCAGAAACCCTTTGTATATATATTCATGGTAGCTTTTAAAGGTATTTTATATTCTGGGTTGCTGCAAGTGCTTTGCCCATGAAAATAAGTCGTTAAGGTTGGCAGGGGAAAGAGCCCTCACTGATACTGGGTTTGAAGCCAGAGAAGTTGAAGTGACTTAGCAGCTACCATTGGAATACCAGACACAGCTAGGGGCTGAAATCTCCTCCAACTTGAAAAGATTCTTAACTGTGCATAAAAGAGAATCTGAAAGTTGCCTGTGAGCTTACACCTGGTCCCAACAGAGCTTCTTCATTAGCATTCCAAACCAGGCCCAAGAAGCTAGGGAAAGAATCTTGCAAGCAGAGAAAAAAATATGTGATTTTTTTTCCCTTTAAGCTTAATCTGATGATTTCAATCTATATATCCTAATGTCTCTCCAGTGTTCTAACCATCTTACTTCTTTTAAAGAACGTTTCTACAGGGAATTAACACAAGTCACTTCTCGTCTGATTAAGCACATCTGTCACAACATAGGAGCTGCTTTCTTAGCACAACAGAATTATCAGGAATCCTAATAGAAAATTTATAAAAGCTTTAAAGCACTGGTGGGTTAAAATATACCTTTGCTTAGATTGTTACAACTGAGCTGAAAATCAAGTTAGAATTTAATATCCTTGAAACAATGGCATAAGAAAAATCCCAATATAGTGGAACTGTTCATAAAAGTATAACTACAAAATTATTTTAAGTTTATGTGTAATTTTTAAAAATTTTTAAATTTAATTTATTTCTTTAATTTTATTAATCATTTTATTTTTTTACATTTCAAATAATACTCCCCTTCCTGGTTACCTCTCCATAATTCCCCATCTTTCCCCCCCGTCCCCCTCCCCTTTCCCTCTATGAGGGTGCTTTTCCACCCTCTTACCCACTCCCACCTCACCACTCTGGCATCCCACTATGCTGGGGCATCAAACCTCCACAGAACCTCCCCTCCCATTGACGTCTGATAAGGCCATCCTATGGTACATATGTATCTAGAACCATGGATCCCTCCATGTATATTCATTGGTTGGTGCTTTAGTCTCTGAGAGATCTGGGTGGTCTGGTTAATTGATTTTGTTCTTTCTATGGGGTTGCAATCCCTTAAGCTCCTTAAATCCTTCTCCTAGCTTTTCCATTGGGGACCTAGGCTCAGTCCGATGGTTGGCTGTGTGTATCTGCATCTATATTGGTTAGGTGCTAGTAGAACCTCTCAGGGAACAGCCATACTAGGCTCCTGTCCAATAGTGACTGGTTTGATGACTATAGATAGGATGGATCCCTGGGTGGAGAGATCTCTGGATGGCCTTTCCATCAGTCTCTGTTCCATTTTTTGTTCCTGTTTTTCCTTTAGAAAAGAACATTTCTGGGTTAAAAATTTTAAGATGGTGAGTAGCCCCGTCCCTCAATTGGGGGCTGTGCCTATCTGATGGAGATGGTCTCTTCAGGTTCTATCTCCCCTTTGTTGCATATTTCAGCTGATGTCATCCTATGAGGTCCTCATAGCCTCTCACTTCCCTAGCATCTGGGACTTTCTAGTGACTTCCTCCCATTCCCCACTCCCTCTTGCTACTTATTTTTTATTCCATTTCCTGACCCTTTGTACTTCTCTTCTGCCCTTTCCAATATCTGATCCTGCCCCCCTTTTTTCTTTCTTTTTTTTTTAAACTTTTATTGCATTATGATGAGAAAAGCTACATGATTTCAATTTATCTGAATT
>NW_022196913.1:92008990-92009702 GCF_008632895.1 Mastomys coucha
TTTCTTCTATAATTTTGTTGAAGATATTTACTGGCCCATTACATTGGGAGTCTTCACTCTCTTCTGTAGGGGTTGGGCTCCTTCCGTTGGGTGCTTCTTGGGCTGGAGATTATTGAGTACCTGTGAACACAAGCGGGTAAGAGAGAAAGAAAAACACGGACACCATGTAGCTGTATCGATAGATGTGTGTGTTTATGACAGGATCACTGAGTTTAAATAATCACACTCAGGAAGGAGACCCAGGGGAAATCGAAACCCACCCATCTAACATAAACATGAGATAATCCATAAACGCCAGACCGGAGGAGGATTTTGAAAGGAAGGTCTGACAAACTTTTTTTTTTCTTTATTTACATGTAAATTTCTCCATTCCCAGTTTCCCCTCCAAAAAACAAAGAAACAAACAAAAACAACCAAAACAAACCCCTGTTGCCTCCCACTTCCCCATGCCTGCCGCCCCGCCCTCTCCCACTTTCTGGCCCTGGCATTCCCCTACACTGGGGCACAGAACTTTCACAGGGCCAAGCTCCTCTCCTCCTATTGATGATTGAATTTGCAATCAGCTTTTAACATAAACATGAGACCTGTCAGTCTTTGATCTCAGGAGCTGCAGTCAGTTTTCCGCACTGAGGGTGTTCAGCTCCAGCTTCCAGCCTGTCGGGGCTGCTTACAGAAACCAAATCGCTCCCAAGCAAAGGGGGAAGGAGTCCAC
>NW_022196913.1:92010217-92018836 GCF_008632895.1 Mastomys coucha
GCTGTCTCTGTGATCCTGTGATTCTGGGATCCTGGGATCCTGGGCTTGTTAGATCACCTGGGAATGTGACTTGCTCTGTATGTTGTGGGACTGGCTACAGAGCTTGTGCCCAAGGTCTGCTCAGAACACTAACCCAGACAGACTGGAAGAAACTGGAGTCACTGGGCTGGTGGAGTTCATGTGTGCCTGGTCCCACTGGTCCCAGTGTTGGGACAGATGTTGGTTCCTGCTCACTTCTGATCCTGGGTGTGTCAGAGCACCTGGGAGTGGAGCTTCCTCTGGGTGTTGTCGATCCTGCCCCCTTTTAACTCTCCCCCTCTTCTCTCCCTCACTGGTCCCTCCCTCCCTCTACCCTGTGATTATTTTGTTCACCCATCTATGATCTTTTTCTTAAGCTCCATATGGTTTGTGGATTGTATTATGGGTATTCTGAGTTTGGCGGCTAATATCCACTTGTAAGTGAGTACATACCATGTGAGTTCTTTTATGTCTGGGTTACCTCACTCAGGATGATATTTTCTAGCTCCATCCATTTGCCTGTTAATTTAATGAAGTCATTGTTTTTAATAGCAGAACAGTAGTTCTCTATTGTGTAAATGTACCACATTTTCTGTATCTATTCTTATGTTGAGGGACATCTGGTTTCTTTCTAGCTTCTGGCTATTATAAATAAGGCTTATTATAAGTAAGCATGTGACCTTCTTATATGTTGGAACATTTTGGGGGTATATGCCCAGGAATGATATAGCTGGGTCTTCAGGTAGAAACATTTCCAATATTCTGAGAAAATGCCACATTGATTTCCATAGTGGTTTTACCAGCTTGCAATCCCACCAGGAATGGAGGAGTATTCCTCTTACTCCACATCCTTGCCAGCATCTCCTGTCACCTGTATTTTTGATCTTAGCCATTCTGATTGGTGTGAAGTGGAATCTCAGAGTCCTTTTGATTTGGATGTTGAACATTTCTTTAGGTGCTTCTCAGCTCATTCAAGATTCTTCAGTTGAGAATTCTTTGTTTAGCTATGTACTCCATGTTTTCATAGTGGTATTTGGTTCTCTGGAGTCTCACTTCACTAAAATCTTGGACAAGACAAGGCTGCTCACTCTCCCCCTATCTATTCAATATAGTATTTGAAGTTTGAGTCAGAGCAATTAGGCAACAAAAGGAGATCAAAGGGATACAAATTGGGAAGGGGAGAGTCAAGATATAATCATTTGCAGATGATATGATAGTATATATAAGCAACCCCCAAATTCTACTGGAGAACTCCTACATCTGGTAAATTACTTCAGTAAAGTTGCTGGATATAAAATTAACTCTAACAAATCAGTAGCCTTCTTTTACTCATATGATAAATGGGCTGAGAAAGAAATTGGGGGAACAACATGCTTCACAATAGTCACAAGTAACATAAAATATATTGATGTGACTCTAACCAAACAAATGGAAGATCTGTATGACAAAAACTTCAAGTCTCTGAAGAAAGAAATTGAAGACCTCAGAAGATGGAAAGATCTCCCATGTTCATGGATTGTCAGGATTAACATAGTAAAAAATGGCCATTTTACCAAAAGCAATCTATAGATTCAATGCAATCCCCATCAAAATCCCAACTCAATTCTTCACAGAGATAGAAAGAGCAATTCTCAAATTCATCTGGAATTAAAAAAAAAAAAAAAAAAAAAAGCCAGGATAGTGAAAACTATTCTCAACAATAAAAGAACTTCTGGGGGAATCATCATCCTTGACCTCAAGCTGTACTACAGAGCAATAGAGACAAAAATCAAATGGTATTTTTACAGAGACAGGCAGGTAGATCAATGGAATATAATTGAAGATCCAGAAATACACCCACATATCTATGGTCATTTGATCTCAGACAAAGAAGCCAAAACCATCCAGTAGAAAAGACAGCATTTTCAACAAATGGTGCTCATTCAACTGGTGGTCAGCATGTAGAAGAATGCAAATTGATCTATTCTTCTACGAAGGTTAAGTCCAAGTACATCAAGGACCTCCACATAAAATCAGATACGCTGCATTTAATAGAAACATCCGCACAGGGGAAAATTTCTTGAACAGAGCACCAAAGGCTCATTTTCTAAGATCAACAATCAACAAATGGGACCTCATAAAACTGAAATGCTTCTGTAAGGCAAAAGGATACTTTGAATAGGACAAAATGACAACCCACAGGTTGGGAAAAGATCTTTATCAACCTTACATCCAATAGTGGGCTAATATCTAAAATATAAAAAGAACTCAAGAAGTTATGTGTAATTTTCAAACAGAACAAACAGAACATTAAAATCAAGCTGGGCCTAATGGGCACACTCCTGTAGTCTCAGCACTCAGAGACTGAGGGAGAAGCGAGGCTGTAAGCTTGAGGCCAGGGATGTCTACCTAGCAAGTTTCAGACCACCTTGCGCAACTTGGTGGGATCTTGTCTAAAAAAAAAAAGTTTGAGTCCTTTCCTCATACAAAATTAGTATGTGTTTAAGATTTTTATTTGATTCATAATTGAGGAAACTGGCAAGCTGCTAAAATTAATTTAAAAGAAAACCCAACAGCAGACACAGTTGCGGGTTGGGATCTCTGAAATCAATGAGTAAACGCAAAGGCACTTTTCCATAGAGGCTGGAAAGTGAAGCAAACCTCTGTGGGACATAACTTGGGTGGAAACAGTTAAAAATTTGTTCTACCAAAGTCCTTATTTTTTCTCCAGGGATAATATTTCATAGTCTTCCATCCTGAACCCTAAAAACATCATGCATTTTCCTCTGCAGATAGCCGTGACCAAACTGAATTTATAAACTGGGCAAAGAAGAGATTGTCAAGAATAACCAATAAAACACAATACAGTACAATAAAAGTCAGGTGAATGAGATCTCTTGAAAACACAGAATTTTCCACTAAATATTTTCAGAGTATTGTTAATCATCAGTAACTAATATCCTATTAGTAATTAAAATTAATAATTAACACAAAGTGCAGACAAAAGTGGGAGGTTAGTGCACTATTAGTTCTCTACAACCCAGAGCTGCAAACCAGCTCCCTACAGTCAGAATTAGATAATGCAAATGGTGTGACACACTATTTTACGGACACACACTGCCCACCGCCCCCAAGCCCCATGGATCACCAATTACCATATTTATTCATTTTTTTTCAAGCTCACTGAGCGGTACATGCTCTATAAATACTTGCTGGATGGATGGATGCTCACTATTTTTCGGCATTAAGTTTGGCCTTTCACACATATCTCCCCAGTTAATCTTCCCAATGACCCTTTAAGTTAAGCCTCCTTCTCATGCTACTGATGGGGTCTCTCTTGTGTTACATCATGGCAGCTACTGTGTTTTAAAGGTTGGGGCCAGGCACATCTAGGAGGATTTGACTCAGGAAACCCACCTACTGCTTTTCCCCTTCAGTCTAGTGAACACATGCTAATTTTAGGTAAGTTCACTGCACTGGCGACCTCAAAATCAAGGGGTATTTATACGTTACATTGACAGAACATGCTTCCTTAGTGAGTGAGAAACTGTTTATCTGTGTTTTAAGGAAAATAAATGAACGGCATCCTTCAGCAGACAGGTAAATGATCTTGTTCATAGCCTTTCAGATTAGTACAGTGTATGTACCAGCCCAGACTATTTTGTTTCCCCTTCGGGCACTCCTTTCCCAGTGTTCAGGATAATAGAGCTAGATGAATTCAACACTGCTTATACGTGTGGTCTGCTTTCTCAGAAATCAGTACAGCACACAGAAAAACGGCACCAGTCCACATTTAATTGTATGTGTCCTGTGATAGTGGTCACCTTTCTCAGTAATACCACAAGGGAGGTATTGGAATTATCTCTCTTGTAAAAAAAGTGAAGCAGACTCCAGTTCACTGAGCTATTTGCAAAAATTGCACTGTAATGCTGCATCTCTGTGCGTCGTCCTGTTCCTGCAACAGCTTCCTGGCTGCACAGGATCTTGAGGTTTGTCATGACACTACATTTTAATTGTTTTTTTTTTTGTTGTTGTTGTTGTTTTGTTTTGTTTTGACATAACGTCTCATGTATCCCCAGCTAGCCTGTAACCCATAAATAGTTATGGATAACCTCAAACCTCTAACTTTCCCATTTCTACCTCCTAAATGATAAGATTATAAGTGTGTGACACTACACTTGTTTTTTTTTTGTGGTGCTGGGGACCAATCTAGGGCTTTGTGTGGCCTAGGCAGGCGCTCTACAAACTTAGGTATGTTCCTAGATCCATCTTATTGTTTCCATTAATTTATTTATTCACTCTACATCACAGTATCAGTCCACTCTCTCCTCCCAGTGTCCCCTCACTCAGCTCCTCCCCGCATCTTAAGTTTTTATGAATAGTTCTTCCCTGATTATCATCACAGACTCCAAAGATGCTGGCATTCCAATAACTTCTACCATCATCTGGAGCCAGATTCTGCAGCCTGGTCCCAATTCTGGAAGTTAGTTTCTGGCCATGTGGGACTTGGGATGATTTAGCCACTACATTCATCCTGAAGGAGCAGAGGTCAGAGTTCAAGGGATGAGAATGGTGTTCTGTGGCTTTCAATAGGTGAATAACAAAAAAGATGTGGGTCAAATGTTAATATGAAATCACTCTCTCTGTCTCCCCCACAAGTCTCCAAATAATTCCCTTCTTTCTTTGCCTACCAGAAAATAGGCTGGTCTTAGAACTCAGGGATTTCCCCCTTTTTTTTTTTTTAATTTTTAATTTTTATTTTTTGAAAAAAACCCATGCAGATAGGACTTGACATAAATAAGAACACAGTGTTGCAGGTAAAAGGGTTGGCTTGGTGGTTTATTTACACCATTTAATTTTCACAACTCTGATATTATAAGACTCTCTTTATTTTGGATAAAGAGAAGTGAGGTGGGCTACCTTCCTGGAGTAAGCAGTTTTATCTTGAACTCAGCCTTATGGTGATTTACTGATACCCAAGATTCCAAAGATCCTCTGCAGAGCAGAGGTATGTGGCAGCGGTAGAACACACACCTACTTTTCACTCCTTTGTCAGGTCACTTGGCTGAATACTTGGTTATTTCCTCAACGCTGAGGTCACATACTCTGAGGGCACTGTTCATCTTCCTTGTATGAGACACATCTGTCTCCTGAGCACATACCATAATTTCCACAATTAATAAGAACTATCGCTGCTCTCACGTAAGACTGTGAAGAGGCACTGTCATTACCATCATGCAGGAATTAAGGGACAATAAGCAACCCTTATCTGAAGGAGATAACTGCGATCAAGCAAATGGACACTAAAGGACTGATCACTCTTGGCATGGATCAACAGACCTTCTTTGGGCTTTTCTTATATGTATACTTTAAGACAAAGGATAGAATATGAAATCTAGACACTTCAAAGCTATGTGTCCTCACTACCTTATGGATTTTAGGAATTTCATTCTAAAGGGCCATTAACAATGGTTGGGGGATGTACAGAAAATGACTCTTTTTTTAAATTAGAGTCTCATACTTTATCAAATCAGCTTGAGATAAACCTGGACCTTTTTATTGTATAATTACTCATTACTTAAATTGCAAGATTCTAAAGTGATCCAGTTACACATTTTCAAAAATCTTGAGTGTCTAGAACCCTAGTTCATGATAACCTTCCTCACTGAATGAAGTACGTAAGATAGCCACGGCAGGGACTGCTCTTTATGACACCCTCCCCTCAATCTGATCTACCTCAAACTTGATTCTCCATGGCTCAAGGGTGCCATTGAATTCACTCTGAGAATGTTTCTCCAAGTTTTATCTAAGGAGGTGTGAGATCTTGTCCAGACAGAGTTGAAATTGAAATCCAGATATGTTCTTCCTGCTGTAGTGGTGGACATGAAGGTGGGTATATTCACTTCCTTGCCCATGTCATCCCCTGCTGATAGAAACAGCATGTTCTTCCGTCCTGCTTTTCTGAGTTCAAATCCCTTTTTTTTTTTTTTTTCGGTTTTTCGAGACAGGGTTTCTCTATATAGCCCTGGCTGTCCTGGAACTCACTCTGTAGACCAGGCTGGCCTCAAACTTAGAAATCCTCCTGCCTCTGCCTCCCAAGTGCTGGGATTAAAGGCATGTGCCACCACTGTCAGGCTTTCCAAATCCTTCTTTATCCCTTCAGTGGAAAGCTTTAATACCCTTGATAGAAAAATAGTTTCACTATATGACTTAAATGTGTTTATCTCAATGACAGTAAGGGAGAGACCTTCACTTTAGAAACTTAGACACCCTTGGGTAAGGACAAGGCAGAGTGGGCCTCACTTTGTATGACAGGAGATGCCTGGTTTGTCAGGGAAAGTGACTTTCTACTATTGACTCTTCTACATCATTAGTTACACATATGTAGTTAATCAGTCAGAAAAGTCAATACGCTTGGTCTAATGAGAGAAAAAAGGGAAAGATTCTCACCCATAGAAACTCTGCATCTTCACAAAATCCCCAACCAAGTTGATTGAATGACTTTCTCTTTTCACCAGGACTGATGCATTCTTGCTTACTCTAGATCCACCAACCACCTGCCCCACACACATTTGCATTAGATATTCAAAATCTACTTATCATCTACTAACTACCTGATTCATGCAATATCATGGTTTATGCCATCTGGAATTGATTGCTATTTTAAAGCAAAGTTCTACCAGGAAACTTCAGGAGGAAGATTTTTGTGATGGGTAGGGAAAGGCCATCATGATGGGAGGGGTCGCGGAATGGAATGAGAGAAACCTTGGATTCTGCAGACTTTACCAGTTATGTCATGTTGTTTGAATGACTCACTGTAGATCTGATACTGATTTGGACAGTGTTTCTTCAGCCACTTGCAGACATCCTGCTGGGTCCACAGGGCCACTGGTTTTGACAGCTTCACTGTAGCTGACTGTGGAGAAAGAAAGAAGTGTGTGTTAATGTTGCCCCATGCCTAGAAAGGCCTTGATGTTCAACATCCTAGCGTGCTTGGTAAAGACCATAGTCTGAATTCTCTGAAGAGAAATATGTGGCTCTTATTTTCCCCTAACCTCTGCAACCTTCCTCAATATTGAAGACACACACACACACGAGAGAGAGAGAGAGAGAGAGAGAGAGAGAGAGAGAGAGAGAGAGAGAGAGAGAGAGAGAGAGAGAGAGAGAGAGGCAGAGAGATAGAGTAAGATGCAAGAAGAAAAGGCAATGTAAAATTTTACCTGTTCTTGGGGTTATTATTTCTGCTGGGAAAACTTCTAGGAAGCAGTATTTTCTAAATATTCTAGCAACAAGATAATAGGGTTGCTAAGCAAGTTCCTATAGCTTTAGGGGTAAAATAGGCATTGCCAAATGCTTTTCTCTGTTTGCTGGAGGTGTCTAGGTCTCCTCCTGAAACCCCTGGTGCCTACTATAGCACTTGGCTCAGCAGGTGAGGATAATTATTTCAGTACTGAATGTTAGAGGACTTAGATACCAGCATACTAAAAAGTGCGACTCTGCCTGGGGGCTCTAGACTCAGGGTGGTCCTGTAAAGCCCAGGAACATTAGTCATGCCACAGTGAGAAAGCAAGGAGTCAATTCTGCCAGCATGTGGGGAATGGTAATAAGATAATGGGAATCTTTAGGCTTTATGTAGAACTCAACTAGTCAAGGCCTTTTACTGCTCACTGGATCTTCCAGGAGACTGAATAATAACAAATGAAACATAAAAATAAAAATAATTTTAAAAGCCAGGGTGTGAAAGGCTCAGCCTTTGATAAATGGTGGATTACATTATTTATTAATGAGCTGTGGCTCTGTTGTCTCCCCTATGGATCCCAGAAACTTGGGTTAGGCTAGGTAAAACCACCTATGTCAATACGTTTATTTTTATCATTCTGGATCAGTGTTTGCCAAAAGAGTAGGGTTGAAATATTGAGAATTCTTTCAAATATATTCATTGGTACAGAGATCCAGACATTATTTTCTTATATTCTTCTTTTAACCTGTTAGATTAAGGCAAGGAGAAGGCCTTAAATTGGCAGGAGTGTGAATTATATCTTCCAAGCACCTGTTAATATTTTATTTGTATTTTACTGAGAAAGACTTGCTTCAGTTTTAGAATGTTCAAAAGAAAATACTAGGTCTAGCATGCAATTATTCTTTGTTTACTTATTATTAACCTTTACTTATGGCAAAGAAATAATGAGACAAAATGTATTTTCTATAGTGTTATCTAGTTTGTTTTTAAAAATGTTTGAATTACTCATCCACTGTGTCCCAATTTTAAGAAAAATAGTATTAAGGGAGAATGAACCAGATAATGAGGTATTCACCAGGAAATGGAGAAAAGGGAAGGGAATGGGCAATACTTAGATCACACTTTTTATTAATATGCTTTTAATTAAATGATTCCTTGGATCATCACATACAAAATAATTACAAATAAGGCTTTCACTTTTTATTTCATGATGTGTGATGATTTGAATGCAAAAGGCTCCCATAGGCTCCTACACTTCAATACTTGGTATCCAGGTGGGAAAACTTTTTGGGAAGGATTAAAAGGTACATCTTTGTTGGAGATGTGCCACTGGTTGTGGCTTGAGCCATTTCCAGTTCTCTCCTCTCCTCTCCTCTCCTCTC
>NW_022196913.1:92018868-92033622 GCF_008632895.1 Mastomys coucha
CTTCTCCTTCTCCTTCTCCTTCTCCTTCTCCTTCTTCTTCTTCTTCTTCTTCTTCTTCTTCTTCCTCTCTCTCTCTCTCTCTCTCTCTCTCTCTGTCTCTCTGTATTGTGATTATAGATCCAGATGTAATTTTTCAGCTGTTCTTTCCCGTCACCATTATGAGATCTAACTCTCTGAAACCTTAAGTCAAATTAAATATTTTCTTTTATAAATTTGACAATGGTATGTGTTTTATAGTTTTATGTGTTTGACAATAGGAAAGTAACAAAGATATCATGTAATAATTTTTAATTCATATCAAATTTAGTTACAGTTTGTAAAATGATATCATGTATGTATATTTTTACACTTATGTGTACACATTTTATGCAGTATGACTGAAAGTACTTTTTCTGATACTAGCAGTTAATGTTTCCAGTCATTAAACTTCAGCAGTGCATGTGATCATCCTGACCAATGGAGTATCGTGGAACTCATGTTATATTAGTTCTGAGGCTGGGTCATAAAAGACACAGCTTCTGCCAGGCAGTGGTGGCGCACGCCTTTAATCCTAGCACTTGGAAGGCAGAGGCAGGTGGATTTCTGAGTTTGAGGCCAGCCTGGTCTACAGAGTGAGTTCCAGGACATCCAAGGCTACACAGAGAAACCCTGTCTGGAAAAACCAAACCAAACCAAACCAAACCAAACCAAACCAAACCAAACCAAACCAACCAACCAAATAAACAAAAAGGCACAGCTTCTATTTGGCTTCTACTTCAGTGTTCAACATGGGAGCTCAATCACCACACTGTGAGGAAATCCAGACCATGTCATGAGATCATGTGTAGGAGTTTCAGTCAATCCTTCCGCTGACATCTGCCATCAACCATGAATAAGTGAACAAACGAACATCAGAAAATTGTAGCCCCAAGTCTCTGAATCTTCTGGCTAAGGACCACAGAAACCATAAAGGAAAAGCTTCTCAATGTTCCAAATGCATCCTTGGCTTATCACTAGGATGTGTGGTAGTTTAATCTACAACTCTAGCAATGAGATCACAAAGGAACTTCTCTATCACTGCACTCCCCTGAGTGTCCTGCATGTAACAATATGGATATTGGCAAATACAGGCAGAAAGAGCAACTGAATGACTTAATGAACTGAGATGATTTTCATTCAATCAGTGTTCTTAGGCATGGCTCACTACTCAGCAGTAGGCTTCAGGTCCAATCCTGGTTGCTTTTCTTGATGGTATGCTGAGTTCATGTGGCTTCTTAATTAAATATGGTTGCTTCTGCCTACCACCCTTCTGCCCCATCTACGGATGCAGCCATTTTTCTCCTGTTTGAAACAATATGGACTATTTTCTGAATTCTGATTAGAGAGGAGAACTTTGGAGTTCAAGAATACCAATGAGCACATGGTTTTATAGCTGCTGTTGAATCTTTTTCTTTGGCCCACCATGACATTCTTTTCATTCACATGATCAAAACCACTAGAATTTGAGAGCTTTTGAAGCAGAGATGCACTTTGTAGCATGTATCACCACTCAGCACCTCTGTATCTGGCTCTTCCCTATTCTAAAACTTTCCTCTCAGATTAACTGAATGAGTTTGGAGCTGACACATCATTACTCTGAAACTCCTGCAAGTTTCTTTCAAGTACAGCTAATCACATTTTTTGAAGACTCCTATAAACCAGTCAGAGAAGACTGTAAATTAGGACAGGGAAGGCAGGAGACAAAGTTGCTTATACATCAATACATTAAACTTCCTTATCTTGAAAGGTCATCCTTTAACTTGCTTATTCCCTAAGGAACAAAGGACTTGAGCCCATCAGCCTGGCTTCAGAGGATGATTTACCCAAACGTGTCAAGTTAACTCAGAACAGACCAGCAACAGCCCTTCATTGGTGCTTATCTTACATATACTTCATCAGAAACTCGGTGGTTCTAAAACTGCTACCCAAGGAGACTTCTCATTTTCCCTTCAAACTATATTCTATTACAATTAATTGTGAATTTGGGGATGTATGCCTTGAAAGAAGTAAACCTGAGCTTGAGACTGTTGTGTGAACTTACTGGGATATGGCTACATGTAAACATAAACAAATGAAATGAAGGGTGAGGTTGAGTTTCTTCTATTAAAATGCACTTCTATTAAAATACATCTCTCCCTAGCCAATGGTGATTAAAAGTCATGACCCTATTTACCAGCTGATCCTTATCCATGGCTTCATTATGTTATTAGTCTGCTACACATTAGCTTTTCGTGCAGCATTAGGGAATCATAATGACAAAAATCCCTGTTTTGCTCTAGCTTTTAGGTTTATTCTCCCTCCACTTCTTTTCTGTAGCTCCAAGACGGTCTCCAGTCATATCTCCTTGTAGCATCATCATTAGCTCCATCCCAATAGCAATCAAGTTTTGAGAGTAAATACCATAAGCTGTTGCCCTTGAAGAGCTGAACCGCTACTTCAGTGTGTGAACTGGAACAACAAGCTGGTTCTAGTCTCACGTATGAGATTAGCATATTGTCCTCTGCAGCAGGTAGGAGCAGGATCTGCATGGGTGTCCCATCCTTCCACTGTCCTCCTTCCCTTTGCTTCCTGTGTTCACACTCTTCTTTGTATCTATCACTGCACGATCATTTTCTCATTTTTAAAATAGCTGCCAGATCTCCTTTTTCCCTCACAGTAGGAGCCTAAACCAAAATAATAGTAGTCCAAAAAGCTGAGATAAAGAACTTTGAGTTTTCTAGGAACAGTAAACTAATAGGAAAATGTTCTGCCCAAAGGCAAACATTAAAAAAACATTTACCCCAGTGCTTTTTCTGTATGTTCAGTTCTACCACATCATTCCTCGGTTTACAACCCCAGAGACAATTTTGGTTTGTTTTGCTGCCCTGAAAGAGGCCCAAGGCAGTTTATTATCTTAACCTCTGTGCATTGTGACCGAAGCAGGATTCCAGACATTTCCTTTCTAAACTAGTTCTGGCCTTTCTATAGACAAAATGAAAACGCATTTCAGACACTTTTACTTTCTCTTTTACAGGGAGACTTTATGCAAGACTCATATCCTCAAAGGAAAGGTCGTTTGCAAAATATGATTATTTTTGCAAATGATTCTTATTTGAATTTATCTCAATACAATCATTTCAGCTATGTTTTATAGTAATTTATAATGTGTGTTTAGCCAGATAGAGTGTGAACATAGGAAGACAAAGGAAAAGAGGGCAGGACAAGGATGAGACACCCATGCAGGTCCTGCTCCTACCTTCAGCAGAGGGCAATATGCTAATCTCATGCCGAAGGAGAGATTCAGTCTGCTGTCCCTAGTCACAAGCAGAAGTAAAATGTCACCTATTCAAGGGCATCAGATTATGGTATTTATTCTCAAAACCTGATTGCTGTTGGGATGGGGATTCGACTGAGGACCATCTTGGTGCTACAGAAGAGGAGAGGAGGCAGAGAAAGTTTAAAAACTAGAACAAACTGGGGATTGTTGTCATTATGACTCCTTAATGCTGAGCCTTGACAAGCTAATGTGTAACCCACTAGTAACAATTTCACAATGCATCTTTGGGTACAGATCAGCTGATAAATAGGGTCATGACTTTTAATCACCATTGGTTAGTGAGATATGCAACAGTGTATTTGAATAGCAGGAACACAGCACCACCCTTCATTTCACTTTATGTAGTAAATTTCAAGCTTGCCAAGCTAAAGATGAAGCTTTTCTCCTAAGCAGTTAAATAATTGAATGGTTTAAAGAAACTTAGTATTGAAGGAACATATTACAAAGTGCTTTTAGAGGCAGATTTTATATTTTAATTTAGTTACCCCTTATTTATGTGTGTGCAATACAAATGCTCTCTTAATTTACTTGGTTTCAAGTATAAAAAAAAAGAGAGAGAACACTGTAATTGCTAACATGTAACTACTGTGTAAAGTCTTGACTGGATGAGTGTGTATGAGACATAAATTGTTGACTGTGAAAGATCTGACAGCTTAGTTCTTTCCTAGTCATAGGCAAGACAAAGGAAGACTCATGTACAACTCCCAGAAAGTGGTAAACAAGACGTCATCATCATTCTCTATCAGTTTGGGAGCTGTAGGAGCTGCCTTCTTTCACTTTCCTGTAGTGTCCTGTATTAGTTACTTGTCTATTTCTGTGATAAGACACCAAAAGCAATGCAACTTAGAGGAGAAAGAGCTTATTTTGGGTTTACAGTTCCAAGGGGTGAGTTTGTGACCATTGTGGTGGAAAGCAGGCATCACAAGATGTCAGCCTCGTAGGAGTTGCTGACATCTTGTAACATGGAAATGGAACACAGAGAGCACACTGGAAAGAGTGTGGGTTTCTGAAATCTCAAAACCCTTTCCAGTGATACACCTCCTCCAACAAGGTCACACACGTCCTAATCTTTTCGATCTTTCCATCAACAGGTGACCAAGGATTCAAAAACCTAAGTCTATAGGGGGTCATTCTTATTCAAACCAACACATTCCCTTTCTTTAACTCCTGTCCTCTTTTGCTGACTTCTTTTGTGTGATCATACTCAATTTCAGAAAACAGAAAGAAGAGAGGAGAAGGAAACACATTTATATATAATAAACTACTAGTAACTACTTTAGAGACTTTAAGTGCTCACTTATTCAGGAAACAACCTCTAAGTATGAAAAAGAAATGAGATAGTTCACAAACACTTGAACTAATTAACTTCAAAACAAAAAACACAAATAATGCTCACTTTAACTATCATGGCTTTAAAAGGTATGTAGCAAATTGTGATGTTCTTTAACAGCTATATCCAGTTGCTAGCCTATGAAGTTTTTTACTTCATCCCGAAGAGAAGACAACTCCTTGCCAGAATATTTCCAGGAAAAAAAAAAAGAGAGCATATGTCTTCTTGATTGATGGAATGTATGCAAGTGAAGTGTTTCTACTCATTTTTTAACTATAATTTTGTATGCTTGCAGGCATGAATTGTGCATATGTGCATGTGAGTATATGTAGGTATATATAGACTGGTCATTCACTGGCCAGGAACTTACCAAATGACGAGGATGCTTGGGCAGTAAGCCCAGAGATCCATCTGTTTCTTCTCCTGGAGCTGAGATCCTAAATGCTTGCTACCTAACTTTTGTTTGTTTGTTTGTTTTAGTTCTAAGGATCCAATGTGGGTTCTCATGCTTGCAAGTCCATTAGATACTTTAGCATCCGACCTACCTCCCTGGACCATGAAGTTCACTTCCTAGGGTCATTTTTGGTCTGTAATAAAATATATTATGACAGCTCTTAAATCACAGGCCTCCCAAAGAGAAGACAACTCCCTGCCAGAATATTTCCAGGAAAAAAAAAAGAGAGCCTATGTCTTCTTGGTTGATGGAATGCATGCAAGTGAAGTGTTATTTCACCTTCTTTCATCTTTAGCCATATTTTGAACATCACCAGAATGATATCAAATCTCAACTATGTAGAACCCCTGTGTTAACAGCTCCTAAGAAGCAGCAATGGGGAAGCAACATGTGTAACAGTTCAAATATGGCATCGTTAGCTTTTTAAAATGGGCTGGAAAACTTTTACTCTTCACTGACTACAGAAACTTGTTTATATTTCCTTTTGTTTTTTTTTTCTGAAATGAAAGTATCTTCAGTGTTTTTGCTCATCTATCTATCTATCTGTCTATCTATCTTTCTATCTATCTATCATCTACTGACAAACTGAAATCTAGGTCATTATTGAGTCACACCATTGACTTATGCTGAAATTACAGGAAATCTAAACTTTTGAGTCTTCTTCAGATGAACTGAATTCAAACTACAGCTGTTGTGTCTTGCAGGCACATTTTTCCAAACCCCAGTTCAATTTTTAAGGTCTCAATCCATCATTACAAATGTCCACTAACCATTCCATTGGCTATTCTCTCACATTTGTATCAGCCATGAAAATAAAAGCTCTGTGATGCTTGCAATAACTTTTAAGAGTATAAGAGAGGGTTAAGGACAGAAGGCTAAGGGACCTCTGTTCTAGGAGACTACTGTGTTGACACTGAAATAAGTAAAAAAAGTGAGTGTAAGGATGCCTGAGAGAAATTCTCTCTTGTTTCTCCACATTGGAGCTCAGTAACTCTTTGTTCACCCCTTGCTGCTGCAGACTTACAGGCACAGCAAGCCCATGTAGGAGTCTGAGTCATCAATTAGTTTATGTTTAAAATCTAACTCAGGAATCCAATTCAATTTAAGACATCTAAAACAGTGGTTCAAAGACCTTGGATATGAGGAATATATTAAAATGTGTTTATGTGCATGTGTGTATGTACATGTGTACTTGTATATGTGGGCATGTCTGTGTGGGTGTGTCCATGTGGGAGTGAGTGTGTGTTCATGAAGGAGTGAGGGACTTCACTTAAGGACTGCCTATCTTTCCCATAATTAAAGATAACTGCATCCTTCCCTCCTCCTCCCTCTCACTGCTCTTGATACACAATGTTTGAACAAACATGGATACAGATTCAAGGTTCTCCCTAAAACCTGACAGCTTTCATAAATATCTACACAAAACTACCTATTCATTGTTAATAAGTACTTGTGGTGACTTCATGCCAAGATTGAAGTTGGACTTCCATTCTCCATCTTACTAGTTCTTGGATTGTATCTTCTATGAAAAGGAAAACAAATGTCTTCACCAGTAGCTACACTGATTTTCATCTTCATGCCACATCACAACTCTCTAGAGATCTAATGAGTTTGGTTTTATTCAATGATATAGGCTGATGACTCCCAAACTATATTTCCAGCCTAATCTTTTCCACACTATAGATTCCAATATGTAATAGACACTTTGAAGGTCCAGTCCATAAACATCACAGTGAACTTATCCAAGATGGAGATCCCATTCTCTGTCCCCAAACTGTTTTGTCTGTCACTCTCAACACATCATTTATAGATAGTGATACAAGAGATTCTGATTTGATCAATATTTCCTCCTTTTGCTGATATTCACCAAGGAGCCATCTGTTTCTCCTATATTCCACATGGAATCTACTGGGGAAACCCAAGGAACCCAGGTTCAGGTACATCAAATTCCATCCCTCATATAATTAAATTGTCAATTTTCAACTGGAAGAAGTGTCATGCCATACTCAGCCATCTGTTTCTGAGGGTTCAGTCCACCAATTAAATTCTGTTTTCCATTACTCTTCATTTTAAACATTTAAAATAGTATATACAAGGCTTCACCCAATCTCCCTACTCAATGCCACAATGTCATGTTTTTATACTCTCTTAATACTTCCTTTTCTCACTATGATAGTTAGGATAGTGCCAACAATGCCCAGTTACTTTGCTTCAGATTCTCTTATACATACACAGCTTAAATGCTTTCCTCTATTAGCATCTGCTCATATGTTCTTTCTTTGTAAGGGTTACCATCCCCATCTCTCTGTTTAGAAATCCAATATCCCTTCCTCTGATACTTCCAGTTCACATTACCTCTCTCTGCTGCTTCTTTCTCTGCAGCAAGCACATACTTCACGCTACACAATTCTCTTGTTTTAACTACTGTTTATTACACGACTCATCTCATTGCCTTGTACCTTGCAAAAGGGTTGAGGTCTTTCTCATTCTGTGAAAAATTCCAATTTTTAGAACAATTTCCTGCACAAGACTCTCAATAATCATCCGCTGAACAAATGGAAGAATTGTCCGGAATGTCATCATACATCATAGCTCCTATATCCTCGAAGTGTCAGAAAACTGGTTCAAGTCCCAGCTGTGCTCTTGACATTCTCAGGTTGAAGCATCTTTTTCCCCCATTAGATTTTTCTTGTACTGACTGAACAGAAGTTGCAGAATTTGCAGAAAAATGCAGTTGTCTAGCACCATAATTCTTTGCAGCATAGCTCACATCTCCCAGTCTCGATTTTTTTGACTGACATAGAGAATGATGAGACAAGAGAAACTTGGCATTTGGAGCCATAAAGGCTTGTAGTGAAGGCCAGCTTTGTCAATTACTAGTACTGGGGACCTTGAGATGGTCACTGGCTCAGTCAGAATATGCCTCTCACCTCAATATATTACAGATAATCCCTACCCTATAGTACATGAAAAAAATAGAAATTGTTCATCTACAACAGTTAAGTAGTGCTTGAATCCACACATACTTTGTGTTCAGATAGAATATATTAATGTATCTTCAATGGCATTCATACACTTCTTAAACATGTAAATTCTCAAGCCTTATCTCTCATGGCACAGTGGGCCCTGCTACTCTTTGGAGGCCATATGATTTGAGCTGTGGGCAAAGTGAAATAGTCTAAGGGACACTGAGTGTATCTGGGGGAGGTGGAAAGTGGAAGGCACTGGGAATAGCAGAAGGAGAGAAATGTGGTGGAGAAATGTGTGGAAATGTGTGTATGAGAGAAGAATAAAAAATGAACACAAGTGAAAGATGAACAGAAATACAACCATTAAAAAAGGAGTGTGATTTAGACAATAGTGGATAAAATCAGATATGGGGGGGGAGTGGAAGCAAGAAAATGCACTAAAAAGGAGAAATGATAAAAGAACAAAGATACCAAATAAAGTATAGTTTGGGTACATTTTGATATGTTTCTTCTTATCCAGATAATACTATTTATTCAGATAACTACACAAATATGACTTCGTGGACTTCATGAGAAGTTATTCACTGGTTTCTGCCTAAGACTCACTGTCAGCCTAAGACTCACGCTCTCTTTGCAGGGATAGTCCTGTACAAAGCGGCCGATTCACATACCAAAGACACAGCTCAGATCCCACATGGATTTCACACAGCTATTGGGATAGTCCTGTACAAAGTGGCCTAATCACATACCAAAGACACTGCTCAGATCCCACGTGGATTTCACACGGCTATTTATAAAGACACACCATTTACCTGTATGTGCGGATGCTGCTAATCTACTCAGATGTGCAGATGATAATGCTTGACAGTGTTACAGGGAATGCTTGTAAGCTAGACTGGGAGAATCTACTGTCTCCAGTGTGCATGCTTTTGGTAGTGAGTTTTCTAACAATGAAACCTCCCAGAATAAACAGGCAATCAACAAGACACATGTTGCATTTAGTAACCTGTATTGCAATGCTTATCAAGGCCTGTTCTTTCTATTAGCTCAGTTACTCATCTTGACAACAGAGATAAAAAGAGAGGATCATGCTGTACTTTGAGTCAGTTCTGACTTAATATAGGAGGAGAACCCACCACTCAACCAGACAGATGAACACAGCCTTTAAGAGATGTGTACTACACACAAAGGTATATATATGCTCCATGCTTATCCTATTGGTAAGGCTTTAGGTGAATGATAGGTGGAGAAAAGTAAGAGAAAAGCTCATATGAAAACAAATGTGAACCATTATGATGCTGTTGATTATTATTATTATTATTATTATTATTATTATTATTATTATTATTATTTTCTTCTGCAACAATGACTTTGAAATGACAGTAGAGTGGACCGAAAACCATGATGTCTTCATTACAAAGGGATCGGGTTCAATATGACTAGAGGTTTTCATTTATAAGTTTGCATTTACTTCCCGACTTCTTGATTCTGTTGGATAAGCTGAAGCCATGTGGCTTACCTTGATGGAAGAGCAAGATATAGATAATGGTGGTTCATGCAATGCATTCTTGAATGAACTTGCATGTTTTCTACATTCCTTACTCTTTTGAAATCTTTGTGAGAACATTCATAGTCAACCCTGAGCAAATAGGGCTAGGGAATGTGGCAGAAGGGTCTTCTAAGGTCATTACAAACATAGTATTAGAAACAATGTATTAGAGACTCTGGAAAAATCATCTCGTGAATCTTTCCAATAATTTATAAAGTACCAACTGCATCTGACTTACAGGGGAATAAAGTTGGAGAAGGCATGCAGCACATATAAAGTCATTACTTTAGGGATGCACTGAGGGTGTATGCAACAAAATTACACATCATACAGACGTAGTACCACTCTAGCTTGATTGACATGATGGAAAAATACAGGTCGGAAGTGTGGAATATATTATTGTTACTCCTGGTGCTACATGGCTTCCTTGATTACTTAATTATGATACACGTAAACAAAGAAAGCTCTACTGTTCTCTTCTATTCCCAGAGCATATAAGTTAATATGGCTCCCCACTGGGTCCTTCCCTTAAAAAATGGTGGGCACATGTCCTATGCAAAATTATTGGACAGGGATAATTTTTCTATTTTAGTGGTATTACCTGTTAAAGGACAATGAAAACATCTACTCTATCTATAACGTAAAATTGAAGACAAATTGAAATAACAAAATATCTAAACATTTAATTTGCATGATTTTTACATGATAATGAATTCTACAGAAGTTGAAGGCCCCCTACTCTTTGTCCTAAGGAAAGCATAAGCACCCCAAAACTGCTGCTGTAATGGGGTAGAGAGTGGGTTATAGAGAACAAAGCTCCAAAATCTGGAAGCGTAATGTCTGTGAGATGTTTACAATTCTAGTCTTAAAGTTAATCAAGGAATACTTCAGCTCCCAGCTCCATGGGATTCTTGCTATCAGCTGCTCAGCCAAATGATGAATTATTTCAATGGAGACTTCCAGCCTCCAGAACATTCACAAAATATACTTCTGTCATTTAAAACACCCAGTCTGTGGCTCTTTGTCATAACATCTAAAGCAAAATCACACAGGACCAAACTAGCCCAGTGATTAGTCAATTCAAATTCAATACCCTAAGAATCCTAGACTGATGGAACTTTGAATATCTCACTACCAGTGTATCATCAACAGGAAGATAAACTAAATATAAGACAAAATATATTAATAACTGAGAAAACCCATTTTCTTGTATATTTTCACTTGATTTTCAAGTCTTTTCTATCACTGAAGAAACTATAATTGATGACTTGCTTTATTAGTGTAGTACATTAATTTTATGAACTATTTTTCCATACTCCATGTCCAGATACACATCTTTATGGCCACATTCTCCTCTGAAAAAGTAATTATGCATCTTTATTTGATTAATTATCTAAGTAACTTTTTATCTACATAATCATACTTATTTACTGTCAAAACTTACTGCTATCAAAGAAAGCATGTGAAAGACTTCTAAGAAGGGATTAAAGTGCAAAGCACACTTTTTTTTGGTCTTAGCAACTGTTTTTTTTTCCCAAAGCAATTACACCTGGTCTTAAGTCAAGTAAAATACTTTCTCCAATGTCAGTTACAATTTCCAGAGCTTTTACAGTTACAACTGTGCACTAAAGGCATGGTCCCCAAGACAAGCAATATGCAGAGGGAGAGGTTTGGGGAAAGTGACTAGATCAGAGGGTTCTGCTTCTACCAATGGAATAATCACCTGATGGATTCAAAATGTGAACAGACCCTTGAAAGATGGTGAAACTGTGGAAGGTAGGGCATGATTGGAAAAATAAGGTCATTGTGGGCATATCTTTAAAGGGAGATCGCCTCGCTTCTCCCTGTTACCACGTACTATTTCCTGGCCTCTATGAGATAAGAAACCTTCCTGAGGCATGCACCTCTGCCATGATATTTCTGTCTCGCTAAAGATCTAGACACAATGGTGTAGGCCAACAGGCCAAGTTGTCCATGAATTAAACACATCTTTCCTGTTTCAACTGTTTCTCTCAGATGTCCTCACAGCAATAGAGAATTAGGTAATCAAAGTGACAATATATTCATGGTTTCTCTTCCTGATCTCTTTAATTTGCTCTGCTTCAAGACTCATTTATTTGTATTTTGGTAAGAATAATCAGAAATTAGGAATTAGCAAATTGATACTTTCTTCCTTCATCTATCCATCCATTACCAATTTTAACTGTATTGATTGTTTTTATTACATTAAACAGTACATTTTTATTTATATGAATCTCAAATATGGACTCCTTTACTTTTTTTTCTACTTGATTTATTCTTTCAAAGTCCCACAGCTGGTCATTTACAGTATTAGTATTATGTTGTCCAGGCTAACAACACTATTTATTCACTCTGATGGTCTATCTCTTCTGCTATGTTATGATTGTAGATTGATTTGAAGTTTAAAAAAAATCAATAAGTGGCATTTACTATATTATGACTGTGCAAATTCAGTTCAAATACTCAGCCAATTACCATTACCTTATATTATTTTTTTCTTCTGCCACATTCTTAGTGATCCAACGTCATATTTTTTGAGATTCTTAAAGAAGTTTCCCAAAATATATTTCTCATATTCCAGCTGTGGTGGTTTTAATAATTGTGGCCATCATAGATTGATGTGTTCAAATGCTTGGCCTATAGGGAGTCACATTATTAGGAGGCATGGCCTTGTTGCAGTAGATGTGACTTTGTGGGAGGTACTGTGTTACAGTCAGGGGGGCTTTGAGGTCCATGCTCAAGCTATGCCCAGGGTCACAGTCTCTCCCTGCTGCATGTGAATCAATGTACCTCCTTCTCCAGCATCATGTCTGCTTTCAAGCCACTTTGTTTTCTGCCATGAGAATAATGGACTAAACTTCTGAAACTATAAACCAGCTCCAATTATATGTTTTCCTTCATAAGTGCTGACATGTCATTATGTCTCCTCACAGTAACAAAACACAAACCAAGACACTACCTATTGTTGAAATTCATGCCACAGTTTAGTTTATTTTATACTTTGCAGAAACATTCTTATTAAGCTTGGGGTCTTTACACTATTTAGTGTCTCCTTCTTTCTTGCCTCACTCCCTCTTCATTGCTGGTCACTCAAAACTTCAGTCTTTCTGACTCTGCCCTCTCAAGTGCTAGGATTATAGGCTAGCAGCATCATAGAAAACAGTTTGCTCTTCAAAAACAATAACAACAATACCCCAATATTTCTAAAGATTGTAGTAGTCTCCATGTATCAACTCTTCTCTTCCCACTTTTAAAAGATATGCTCTATGAAATCCTGGCTATAGTTTCAGTGGATGCATGGGTAGATGGATGGATGGATGGATGATGAGTGGGTAGATGGATGGATGGATGGATGGATGGATGGATGGATGGATGGATGGATGATGAGTGGGTAGATGGTTGGATGGGTGGGTGGATGGATGGATGCTTCTTTCCCCCTTTCTTAATTTTCATCTTCTACTTTCTGGAACATAAGCAGAAGATACTTTGTAAGAGCTTTTGCATGTCTCAAAATGGTTTTATTCTATTCTCACACTTTGATTAATTTAATGACTAGACATGTAATTCTAAGTTGAAAAACAATCTCCCTTACAACACTGACAGCATTACTGTCTGTCTTTTTACTACTAAGTAGTCCTGTGAGATGTCTAGGGCAGTTTCACACCTCTTCCTTTTACTGCCTCTTGTTTATTTACATTTCTAGAAGGATGTAGGGTTTTTCTGGTATTCTATATTTTTAAATTGTTTTTTAATTGTGGAAATATTTTTAGTTCAATATATTTTTCTCAAATATTTCTCCTCTCCCAGTTCTTCCCTGATCCTCCCTCCTGACCTCCTTATCCACCAAATGTTTGATATTCTCTCTTTCTTCCCCTCCCTCCTCTCTCTTCTTCTCTCTCTTCTTCTCTGTATCTGTCTCTCTCTCTCTCACACGCACACATGCACACACACACATACACATACACCACAAAACAACACAACACAAAAGTAAGAAATATGTCCTCATGAGAACGTGCTTAGATATGAGACTTCTTTCAAACTGTTATTCAGAAGTCCTATTCAAGTTAAAGATTAATCTCTCTTGACACTAGCACTATTATTTTATTGTATATACTAAAAATATAGCTCATACTATTTTTAAAGTGCATACTCAGCTTGTTATCTTTTCCTTCAACTTATATTATTAAATACAGAACCTTCCAGTTGTTTCAAAATGTTTTTAATTGACATGAAAGGCATGAACTGTAGCATCTTAAAGACACAAACTCTTCTTTTCAATAGTATGGAGTACACATTCTTTGTGCATTGTTATCATCATCCATCTCTAGATCTCACTCCATCTTCAACTTGTATGCCCATTGAACATAAACACTCAGACCTCTCTCCCCCAGCCTCTGTACTGAAAATCCTGCTATTTCTGCAAGTTTGACTATTGAATGTACCTCACATACAAATATGATCAGAATATTTATGTGGCTGTTTTATTTTAACAATTATAATGTCCTCAAGGTTGGCTCATGTTGTGAATATATCAGAATGCCTCTTATTTTTGAGATTTTACTAATTTTTATTTTATGTTTATGGTGTTTTGCATGCATGCATGTGTAGACACTATGGACATGTATTGCCAAAGAGTGACAGAAAAGGGCATAGCATACTCTGGAGCTGAACCAATATGTGCATGATGGGAACTGGACCTCATCTTCTGGAAATAACAATCAATATTGTTAACTGCGAAGCTATCTCCCCAGCTCCTAACCTTTTTCTTTGATGCTGAAAAATAATCAAATGCCCTTACATTCATATTTATCCATTCATCTATCTAAAGACAATTTCTCAGGATTACCTTCCTCACGCTAAGGAAGGTTGATATCAGGTAGCAAGAACTGAAGTTAAGCTGGGTCGTGGTGGTGCACGCCTTTAATCCCAGCACTTGGGAGGCAGAGGCAGGTGAATTTCTGAGTTCGAAGCCAACCTGGTCTACAGAGTGAGTTCCAGGACAGCCAGGGCTACACAGAGAGACTCTGTCTAGGAAATCATTTAATTGTACCACAGTCTGCATACCTTGCATTCCTGCAGGCAGGGATTAGACCATCA
>NW_022196913.1:92033953-92066713 GCF_008632895.1 Mastomys coucha
AAAGCAGAAGAAAAACTTAAAAAAAAAAGAAAAACCAAAAAAACCAAAAAACAAAACAAAACAAAACAAAACAAAACAAAAAAAAGAACTGAAGTTAGGAATCCAGAAGGACTTTAACCCTCTGGTTGGGAAATACTTCTGTTTTGAGTTAAGCTAAAGGATAGTGTGTGGATCCAGGAAATATTGTCCAAGAAGATGCTACACTCCTGTGTATATGTGGGCAGGTAGGTCAATTAGTAGTTTTGTGATAGGGATGGAATAGGGATGACTTTGTACTTCAGTGTACACAGACATATAAATATTTTTGAGATCTGTCTTCATTTCACTTAGGAAAATGGTCCAGATACTGAACATTTACATTTAGCAAAGAATACCTTCCTCATATATCATATCCCATTTTTTCTTATATTAGGGGTCAACAGCTATTTCCCATGGACCAAATACAACCTTTTACATATTGTAAGTTAATGAACTGTCTTTATATTTTTAAGTAGTTGAAAATAAAAAAGAAGAGAGAAATTTTATGGAATACAAAAATTATAAGCAGATCAAACTTCTTTATCATCAGCACCATGTTTTACTGGAACACAAGCATGCTCGGCTGCCTTCATGCTACAAAATTCTGGGATGAGTATTGGTGAGTCCTGTGTCACTTGCAGAGATGAAAACATTTACTCTCTGTCCCTTTACAGAAAAGGTTTGTTGACTATTTTATTTGTACTGCTTTTGGCCACTACAGATTTTACAAACAGTTCTCCTTTGCCATGGATACTTTCTGTTCCCCTCCCACTACTCTAGTCAGGTCACAGGTCAAAATATTTTGACAGAGTTGTCTGGGGTAACAATCCATCTTCCAACTTCTTCAGTGGTATTCAAACTCTAGTTGGGTTCCCTCCTCATCCTTCTACTGAAATACTTCTGTCATGACCCCTCATGAATGTAGATTGCTAATTCCAGCATCATACTTTCGGCCAGGTCATCTGGTGGTCCCATGTGGTACATTTGTGTACACTTTTTTTTTGAAACAGAGTCTTTGTTTGGCTTCTGTTCAACCCTCTCAGATATCTTTTCTCTATATTTGTGGGTACTCCTGTCTTTGCTTGCTGTCACATCTGTGATCTGCATGGTATACTTTAGGGTTTTGTCATCAAATTTCTACTATCTGCCTTTACTCTCTGCAGGATAATTTCAAGCACTGGCATTCAATATTGTCAAAACACCAATACTGAATTTTACACACAATATAGGTGCTAGTGGTATTTACATACTTTATCAGGTTTTCCTTCTTCACATGGTAGAAGATGGGTTATAAGTTGTCAAACATGGAACTTTGGAAGTGACAAATTTGCTTCTTCAATCTAAGAGGTATATGATTTGAACTAAGGTAGAAAATAGTGTATCGACCCAGCTGATGCCTTCCATACAGACTCCATGGTCTTGCATGTGTATATGTATATGGGTCGACAAATATTTTGTGAAAGAGCTAGTGGGAAATATATGAGTTAAAAAGGATGGCCAGTATATTTCAGAATGTAGAAACATTGATAGATGGGCATATTTGAGCATATTTGAGCATGTGAAGCTTGAAGGTCCTAATGGGCTTCTAAGTGAGATATCAAGCAGGTAACTTATAGATGAATCAGCAGTATGGAGAAATAAGAACAACTTTCTCTATTTCTTAGTCTCTTGGTCTCTTTCTGTCTCTTTCAGTGTCTCTCTGTGTATGTGAGTGTGTGTGTGTGTGTGTGTGTGTGCCCGCACACATGTGAGTGGCATGCAAGCATGATACACTAACTTCTATCTTAGTTCAAATCATACATTGGATGGCCTTGTAATTATGTAGATCCCATACTCTACTATCCACTCTGCAGGGACCTCTCACACTTTATCTACTTCATTTCTTTGTCTTGGTCTTGAGGCCCCCAAACCAAGACATAGTAGCTCGTTTCCCATTTCTCCAACACACTGAAGCCATCCTGACCTTAGAACAGCTCATTGAAGCTAGCTTTTTTCCTCAGGGATAGTTTGGGTTTTCCATTCAGAACTCAATTTAAATGTCATTTCAAAATTGTTCTTGGCCACATAACAAGATATGTTTAATACACTGTATTTTCATTAGAGCCCTTATATATAATGATTTCCTATACCAATCTCCCCAAATATTCCCTGAAGCTAGCATGTAGGCGCACAATCCACATTCCATAGTAGAGTACAGTGTACAATGTGGAACTCTCTCCATGACTCACATTTGTCCTCTTTGGTACACTAATTCTAGAAGTGAGAATATAGAATAAGTCTTTGTAATCCCTTGAGGTTTTTTTTGCTGCCCCAATTTGGTAAAAGAGTGCTATTTAGGCGCACTCATGAGACAAAAGCAACAGAGCAACCTGCACTGACTTGCTGTGCCCTTGTAAATCTGAATCTGAAAATAGTGATGGTTTTCCTTCTTCCCCTCTGCCCTTCCTTCCTAGGTGCTGAGTAATTGTTAAGACTTGCCACTGTATAAAGTGTTAGATATCGAACAGTGTGTCAAACACAATGGTCCTGTCCTTAACCATACACAGTCTGTGCTCATGTGTCAAAGGGAAACTGCAAGAAGTCTGAACCAGGAAGGCTGCCTAAGCCTGGGAGCCATTCTGACTCGGCAGAAGTGTGATTGCACATACCCAGCATTTCATCTCAGCTTTCTCACTTTCCCACATATTCACTGTGCAGTTAGAAGGAGGGAATCTTATTTCTCCACCTCTCTGTTTCCCCGTAAGGGAAATAGTGGCATGGTATCTGTTTAATATGTTTGCTATGAGTATTTATTTAGTTACAACATAAAAATGTACTCTAGTTCATGTGTTAATCTTAACTGTTATTGCCGTTTCATGATCCCTGCTGGTGCCATTACTCCTAGTACTGTGGCTGCCATCTTTGCTGTTGAGACTACATGGGACATGTGGAAATCAAAGAAAAAAAAATGTGCGTCTTAGAAATTTTTGTTGGCGGCTATGAAATAAGTCTTACTAGTTATTTATCATCAACACAATTTGCCCAGACTCCCCGGGAATACAAAAGGTTGATGGCTGTCATTTTATAGCTCCCCCCACAAATTAGTGTGAAAGATATGAAACAATGGGCCATATCCTAGCCCTTTCTGAGACCTAGTTACGTGGTTCTTATTGATAGGAAAATAGCATCATCCTCTCTGTCTGGCCACAAAGATCCAGTTACACATAGATGATCCTTGCTCCCAGTCAGCATGAGCATCTTATCCAAGAGGAAACACAGTCAACTGCTCAGCCTTGGCTTCCAATCTGATTTGTCCTCTGGGCCTTCAGGGCTGACTGCCTTCTCTAGGGACAATCATTTAGGGCCAGAAATAGAAACCTGGAATCACATGGAGAACACTCATTCTGTTCATAACTACTTTTTGTGGCAGTGAAATCTGGGGTCCCATCGAAATACTTAAAAAGCCCATAAGAATAAAAGCTCTCCCAGTTGAAGCCAGCACCCGAGTCCATGCAAATGAGCAATGGCACTATGAGAAGGACCACAAATCAGTTTTTCTACTTGAGTAAAGAACATTTCTCTACTAAACATGATCTAAGATCCCTCCTGCACCTTTTTGTCCTTTCTATTTCCTCTGCTCCTTTCTCTAAACTAAGCTTTTCCTTAGTTTCTCTATTCCATTTCCATTGTCACCTTGATAGAGCCAGATTGTTAGATTAAAACCCACCACCCTGTGTCTTTACATGTGCCTAATTTTCGATTTCTATTCAGGGGCCTCACTCTGGTCCTTTAGCTATTTAGTATTCTAAGCAAATGCAAAAAGAGGCTGAAGGCTCAAAGGCATCTCCTGCATTTCTTCTTCACCTCTCTGATTTGAAAGCACATTAGCTTAATAATAAAATATCTGGGTTAAACATTTGATCTAATAAGCAGAAAGAGTCCAGCACAGTCCTGATCTTTAAAGAAAACTCCTTGCAAAGAATTCCAACCTGATTTTCCACGGACTCTCCAGTCCTCAATCACATTATTTTCCTGTGCCTTTCATACATCAGCAGAGCCCTTCAGAGTCATTTGGGATTATTGATTATGAAGGAGCAAAAATCTTTCACACCACAAGCAGGGTGACAGCAGCCTCTCTCTTAGGTCGCTTTTCAATCAGTATTTGTGCTCATCAAATGGATTTCGTTCCACACTTCTTCTTTGACTCAAACTGGTTTTTTTTTTTTTTTCAGGTACTATTACTTGTTGAGAAGTGACCATATAAGAAGTTTAAAATCTGTTGATTTTAAATGTGCCCAACACTTCATTTCATGCACCGTTTGCTCCATTGTTCAAAGTAAACAGTAGTTTGAAAGTCTCCATGTGTGGGTTCTGTTCAGGACTTCAGTTTTTTTTACAATATTAGCATATCACTTTAAAAAATCTGCTCCACCAGAAAGGAGTCAAACAAAACCTTATAATCTGTCACATTAACTTTATGGTTCCTATTTGCAAAGCATTCTTGTTGATAAGGTTAACATATTCAGTGCCACTTTTCCGTGTTTTCTTATTCCTTCCTTTAAACACGATGACTTCCAAAGAGCGGAAGATGGTACGAAGGGCAGCAGCGAGCACATGGGAAGTGCCTCTGCATATCACAACTCAAATTATTAAACAGCCACTTCAAACTAACAAGCCATTATTAACCCTGGATGATTTTGGGTCAGATGCATGCAAAGATGTTCAGATCTGCCAAATAAGTGTCCCCAAGTAACTCTAAGAAGTTTAAAAAGAAACTTATATGAATCACATGGGAAACACTCATATGATTAATATCAACTCCAAGGCAGAGTTCTAGGTAGTTTTTGGACCCTATAGAATAACCCAAGTATTCATTTAGGCATAAAATACGTAATCAAGTGTCTACAACACAATAGACCCTGTGAGATATACTGGGAGAGCAGGAGTGATAAAACTCACAAGGCAGTATTTGATTCCACAAGCCAACACTGAAAAGAGCCACAAAACCAACAAGCAGGCAGAGATAAGAGTGGCAACAAAGGTGAGGGGCATGGTGAGGAGGGGTCCATCTCAGACAAAGTCATCATACTTGTCTATGGAAACAAGTCACTGAGATAAAACCTTTCTAGGCATTTAACGTATGATTAACATTTCCAAACTTCAGCATGGAGGAAAGCAACAATCTAAAATCGTGCTACAATATTGATTTGAAAAACCTCAACTTTTCAATAAAAAGAGTTTTTGTTTAGTTTTTAGAAATAACAGCATGACCTGCTTTGATTTCAAATAAGGTATTTTCCATAAAGTATGATCTACCCCATTAGTCTTTCTTTTCTATGAACTAAGGAAAAAAAAAAACACCATAAGTTAGGGATTTGATATATAACCCAGGCTTGGCTCAAAAATTATAAGCCGCCTGCCTCAGCCTCATGAGTGCTAAGATCATGAGTATGTACAGCTATGTGGAGAGCGTTATAGCTGGAGAGGCATTCGCCATGGCAAGATGGCGCCTACTTCCGCTGTCAACTCCTGGTAAACAACTACTTGCGCATGTGCGTAGAGAACTGTTTGCACATGTGCGTAGAGTGAAAGACGCCTAGTCACGGCCCATCCCGGGGCTTCACGTGGGGTGATGAGCAAACAGCCAATCATGGGCGGACATGCCGCGCTGTGGGCAGACACGCGGGCACTAGGATCCTTCTGCAGCAAACGTTTATTGCCCTCATCCAGAGGGAAAAAAGGGCCGAGCCAATAATCAGCACTGCTTATATACACCACAGCACAGCGTGTCCGCCCACAGCGCGGCTTGTCCGCCCATGATTGGCTGTTTGCTCATCACCCCACGAGACGCCCCGGGATGGGCCGTGACTAGGCGTCTTTCACTCTACACACATGCGCAAACAGTTCTCTACACACATGCGCAAGCAGTTGTTTACCAGGAGTTGACAGCGGAAGTAGGCGCCATCTTGCCATGGCGAATGGCTCTCCAGCTCTACGGCTCTCCACACAGCTATAATTGGTTTCCACGAAATACTGTAATGCAGACCTCCCTAGCATAGCACAATTGCTATATACTACAATTACATATGGCATTTTAGTGTTTGATGGGCTAGGAATATAAAACCACAAATAGCCACTCATCATAAAGCAGAGAAAAGATTCATTACTAATTCACGTTCATCTATTCAGTGATTATTAAGTGTTTATCTGGGGGACACTGAGATGGTAAACAGATTCGAAGCCAACAGCTTTAAAACATTAGAGCAGGAGATTTGGGAAAGCTGCATTTAATAGCCATACAAAGATGGAGTCAAGTATAAGATAAATTCAGCATTTGTAGAAACACATTGAACCTGCTCCCTTGGGAGTAAGTGTAGATGTGGCGTCAGGTAGAATAGAGGCTATTTTTAGGACAGAGGTACAGGAGAACAGCAATGTAACGGAAGGAAGCCACAGAATTGAGAATGATGGAGATCAGAGCAAGGAGCACTTCCTGATGTGGAAGTGAACAGGACAGTGGAAGAACTGAGAAAATCTAGGGATGGTGAAACCATCAACTATAAGATTTGCTTCCCACTTATGATAGGAATATTTCCTAGAATATGTTCTTGCAGTCTAAAATTGTGATAAACTGGGTGCTGGTGATATAAGGATAAGACAAGGCAATTTTGATGTCCAATTGTCAGGTATGACACCATTAGTACTCAACTTTCTTTAGCTTCATCACGTATCATTTCCCCAGAAGTGTTCTCTGTCAAATGAGTGCCTCTCCCATTGCACTTCTGTGTCCCTGCACAAAATGTTTTAGTGTCACTTTCTCTTCCTTCACCTGGAAAGGACTACCCTCCAATGCTTCCCCACTATTAGAAGCATTTTTCAACTCCTGTCCTGCATTCTTCGAGAGTTGTGCAGTAAAAACCCATTTCTCAGTGGGGCTTAATTAACTGCATAAATATCTGCTCCACCATAGGCATTTCAAGAAGAATATTGACAATTCAAGTCATTATTTATACAACTCAGAGCTCCAATACATCACCTGTCACATAGTAGTTGCTCATTACATAAAGGTTTACATTTGTAAAATATGGTATGGCAACATTCAAGAAAGAAAGATGCACATACTTTAGACAGAAAATACTATTCTATAGAGAGAGAAAGAGAGAGAGAGAAAGAGAGAGAGAGACAGAGAGAGACAGAGACAGAGAGAGAGAGGGAGAGAGAGTCTGTGTGTGTGTGTGTGTGTGTGTTCTGGCTTTATGAGTCAAATAATACAGATATATAAACAACCTAACATCTTATTAGTACTAGCTTCTCATATCTATTTTCTTGGTATAAATTGTAACTATCTTTGAGGTAATGTTTTATGTACATTTTCATTAGTATGTACTATATATGTTTACATTTGTAAAAAATTATAAATACTTTTTCTTACTTCTTTGTTACATGTGAGAATCCAGTTATACATCCAGGGTGGTCTAGATGAAATAAGCAACTTTGACTTGATTTTCACTCATGACTCTCCTGCCCATTTCTTTCAAGTGCTGGGACTATAAGGTGCATCAGTGATCCAGACAGTAGCTACAGCTTTCTCCCAGCTGGTCCACCCAGAAGTAATGTAATATGCATGAACTTTCTACTTCTTTTCTCTTAATTTATCTTAGTGATATTTGTTATCCTCAGGAGCACAGATTATCATATTATTTTTGAGCATAGCATAATATTCACTCCTAAGTACAGATATGAAAAATAAAGAGTAATGAAAAGATTGATAATGTGGAGTGGAAAAACGTGGCTCCTGTAAGATTAATTTTTCAATTTTCAAGTGCAAAAATGTTTACTAAATGTTTACAACGTATAATTACATTTCAAGGTCTTAGCCAATGTTTGATTTGACTTAAGGCCCGCTACATGGATGGATCTCATACTTGACACTGCTTTGGTGACCAGGAACCAGAGTGTACATAGCCTAAAGCCCTAGGGTAAAACCAAATACTACTGGTCTAAAAAGTTAGTCATGATAAAATGACTCTTTAATGATAGTTTGCTACACTCATAGACTGGGGCCTCATTCAGCCATCACCAGAGAGACTCCCTCCTGCAGCAGATGAGAACAAATACAGAGATCCACAGCCAGACATTTCACAGAGAGAAATACCTTGAAACACAGTCTAAATGAGTTATCTCCATAAAATCTCTCTCTTCAGAGCTCAGGGAGTCCCACAGAAGAGGATTCAGAAGGGGTGAAGGTGACAGAGGGGACAAAGGTCACCCAGAAAACAAGCTTCTCTGAAACAACTGAGCAAAGCTGATATGAGCTCACAGAGACTGAAGCAGCAATCATGGGGCCGACACGAGTTTGTTTCAGGTCCTCTGCATATATACTATAGCTTTTAAATTAGTACTTTTATGGCACTGCTGAATGTGTGAATGAGTGGGTCTCTGATTCTTGTGTCTGTTCTTGGGGCTTGTTTCGTTCTGTTGGCTTGTCTTATCCAATCTCAATATGATGGGGTTTCATTTTATTTTGTTTTAGTTTGTTTGACTGTTATCTTTTAGAAGCCTGTTCTTTTTTTAATGAAAGACAGAAACGTAGTGTATCTGGATGGGAGAGGAGGTGGTAAGGCACCAGAAAGAGGAGAGGGAGGGAAAATTCTATTCAAATTATATTGTATGAGAAAAAGAGCTATGCTTAATAAAAGGGGAAGATATTTCATAATAAAATTCACAGAAATGTTAAAAATTCAAGGTCTCCATCCTGTTGACAAATGACATACATATTTAAAAAGTATATATATATACATATATACATATATATACATATATGTACATATATACATATATGTATATATATATATATAACTTTTTAAAAAGTTTAATTTTTAAAATTTTGTGTGTTGGCTGGGGGGATGTGATAGTATTTGAGAGAAGGTGCATAAGGAAGCCATGGGGTCAGATCCCCTGAGTTTTGGTTTTTTATTGTATAATGTCTACAAAGATGCTGGGAACCAAACTCAGGTCGTCTGCAAGAGAGCCATGCTGAACCACAGACACATTGCTCCAGTTCCATAATTATATTTACCCAACCATGACTAGACAGAGGATGAGATATAATTTAGCAGTGTCATGCCAACTTTACTAACTGTAAAGGTTCCCTTCCTGGCAAGTACAGAGTCTCAATACATACTTAAGGCTGGCCTTGAACTTAGTGATCATGCTGCCTCAGTTTCTAGAGTACTAAGGTTACAGGGACATATCACTATGTAGAGCTAGAAAATATTAATAATATCCACTGACAATGTGCCAAATCATAAACATTGAGGACCATTTGTTCATTAGTAAACTGAATTGTTTTCTCTTATGTGACATATATATATATATATATATATATATATATATATATGTATATGTATGTATATGTATACATATGTCAAGGTACATTGCTAGGTTCATTGCAGGTCCATAAAAATTCCAAGGGTATCTTTACAGAAATACAAAAGAATACTTCTAAAATTCACACCATAGCACAAATACTCTGAATAGTCAAAATAATCTTAAACATCAGAAAAAGCAATGCTGGATGAATGAATAGCAGATCTCAAACTATACTCCACAGCCACAATGACAGCAACACTATACTACTGGTATATGGAGACATGTAGCCCAACAGAATAGAACAGAAGAGCCAGAATTAAACCCACATGGCCACAGCTACTTAAGTTTCAACAAAACTGTCAGAAGAAGAAGTCGAAACAAAAGGAAGCCAGCTTTTTAATCAAAGGGTGCTTGGAAAACTGGATAGTTACATGTACAAGAATGTCATTTGAACCCTGTTCCTCACCCTAAATGAATCAAAATCATGAAGGGGAGGCTTGAGTCTTTGAAATTTCTAAGGCAAAACATTTCAATATGCAGGCATAGACATAAGCTTCCTGAGAAGTGCTCCTATACCCAAAGAAACAATTTCAGGAATCTACAAATGGCCCTGTACAAAATTGAAAAGTTTGTACAACAAAGAAAAATAAGTTGGCAATCACAATGAAGAGACATCTACAAAATGGGGAAATTTTGCTTTCAATCTACCTGGTGGGGTTATTATCTATAAGCTATATAGAATTGTTTTTATTTTCATTATTTGAAGATTTATACGAGTCATTAAGCTTGAATCAATCATCAAGTTATGAATATGAGGAAATATTTGGGATTTCTCTTTTTATATATACATATATGTATGCATGTGTAGTGCATGTGTATACACATGCACATGTCCAGGTGAGCTTATCTGTGTGACACACATGGAGTCCAAAGGTTAATGCTGGGCATCTTTCTCAATCATTCTGTACTTTATCCTATTTTATTTTTACTTTTTTACACCATATATCTTGATAATGTTTCCACCCAGCTCCTCCCCACATAACTTTGTGTTAGTTCTCTATCACTCTGCCCAACAAAAAGAAATCTGAAAATGAAAATCAAAACAAAGAATTTACAGTCATTAGTGTATATTCGTGTGACTTGCACAAGGTTAAGCCAGACAAAAATCTTAGCACTGAAAAGGCGATGCATTTTATTTTTGAGACATGGATTCTTGCAGACTCAGACTTTTCAAGAATTTATATCGACAGCTAGACAATGAGCACCCAGGATATGCTTATACTCTTTCCCCAGCACTTAGGTTGTGTCTACTGCCATATCCAGGTTTTTTTGTGGGTACTGGGGATCTGAACTTAGAGCCTCATGCTTGACTAGCGTTACCTACTGAACCATCTCCCTAGCATGATACTTTTGTATTTTCAATAAGGCTTTTCTCCCATGAACATAACATGTATGGTTTTGTGTGTGATAAAGTCTTCCTATAATATTTATGCTGAAAATGTTGGGGTCAGGAGTTCCTGCAGACTCAGACTTTCAAGGGTTGGGATTATGTTCTTGAGCTACTTTGATGGAGATCAAACAGGACAGTGTGCTGCCTTCTGGTCTCTATAGAGATCAGTATGAAAGTTCCGAAGGACCTTGGTTATGGAACCATGGGATCCAGCTCTAGTGCTCCATGGTATAGACTCAAAGGAATCTAAGTCATCATGTTACAGTCCATGTACATTTTAGTACATTCACAGACTCTGAGGAGCCATCATAGGTGTTTATTAATAAGTAAATAAGCATATATATATATGTATATGTATACATATATATATGTAGGACTTACACCCATTGGGGCTTTAATTGGCCACAAAGGATGAAATGTTATCATTTGTAGAAAAGTGGATGGCATTAGAGATCATTTTAAATGAAATTAAGCAAGCTAAAAAAGACAGCTATCTCATATGTGCTCACTGAGCAGGCTGTAGTTTATATATGTGATATCAGAGTTCCAAGCAGGGTATTCAGCAGAGGAAAGGGCCAAAGCAGAGGGAGCGAGGGTCAAGGGAGGATAAGGGGAGGGACAAGGAGGACAGTGTTGTGTGTTCTCTATCAGATTTAGACCTTAAGATTTAAAAACATATTTTATAGATGTATGCACACATTCATACTTTGATACATACCCATGTAGTTTATGAAAGTAGAAAGAGAATATTTTGGAGAATAAAGGAGAAGAAGGCTGGGGGATAAGGAGGCAGTTATAGTGAGGTAAATATGAGACAATTAAAATGATGTAAGCCATAAAATATCTATTGTTTTATACATTTGATAGAATATTTACTATAGAAGAGTCCATTGTTTGGGTACAACAGTGAGAGCTCAGAATCACCCTAATTGTTCATAGAGTCAAATAAGTTATATAATAGCTGCATGGTTTTGTTAGTTTCAGGCGCATGGTAGGAAATCAGTCTTTTCCTCCAATCTCATGCCTAATCCTCCAAAGGCTGCTTGATTTTAAATCTCTCTCTTTAATAATCCTTTCAAAAATCTGCAATACAGGGCTACGTGTACATCTCATAACATGCTTCCTTCAAGATCATTACTTATTTCCAGACTTCTAATAGCCCTGTCGGGTTTCTCATCCTACACAAAGTGAAGGATATGGTTATTCTGGAAAGCTTGTACCAGTTTCTTCTTCATTTTGACATCAGACTGGAGAACAAGACAATGGCTTTTGCTTTCTTATTAATAATAGGTGCAGATTGGATGCCCACTATATTTAAGGAGTTATGAAAGGAACAGTAATAGAACTCAAGGATGCATTACTCAGTTTCCTAGACAGCACCAGATACTTAAACTTTCGTCAATTTGGATCACAGAAGGGGAAGGAAACAATGTCTATCCGTTTGTTTCTTCATTCACCAGTTGTTTTTGTGTCTATCCACTGACTGCTGAGCTACATCAAGGGTTGAATCAAACATCTTCTATGAAAGCAAGCTAGAAAAATCAAATGAACAAACAAATAGATGAACATTCACAAACTTGACAAAATGACTTGAAAACAGGAGCACGGAAAATTGGGAGCAGATAAAATAAATATCACTTGGAAAGACCAACAGCTGTCTATGTTCAAATGTTAGACTAAAAGGTTGACTCCTGAAAGAAATAAACAGAAAGTCAGACAAACTACTGAATCCAACTGGCATCCTCAGATGTCTTAGGAAATTGAAGGCCCTTTCCAGACCGAGGAGTTGGTGTTTTCTATGTGCCAGGATATGGCTAGAATCCTGAACTAAGGCTGATTCACAAGGGTGGTGCCGACTGAGCTCTAGGGCATGGAAGTTCGCACGCAGGCAGGTAGAGGATAGCACGGGCACTAAGCATATGAGAGAAACAGAGTGGCTCAGGAGGGCATTGCTGGATCAGGAAATCTGGAGTGAAGGTAGGAAATTATTGGGGGACCGTAGTTATTGGCACAGTGACAGGCAGCATCCTGTGGGAAGGTAAGCAGGTGGTGAGTGGGCAGGGGAAAGCAAGACTCCCTGCCTGCCATTGGCTCACAGAAAGAACACGACTGTGAGAAGGCAGGATAAACATCAAGGCAGATCAACCTCACCAGGCAGGAATTGGCTGAAAAGAGGAAAATCCCATGGAAGGGAAGAGAAATGTGGTACCATAAGGAAGTGTGTGTACCACACTGTACAATGGGGTTGCGTCACTTCTATAAAAGGCCAAGCCCAGTGAAGCCTAAGTGGCAAGACTTGACTTCTCCCACCAGAGTCTTTTAAATTCCCTCTGATTAATGATTAGTGTCCCATACTTTTAGCCTTCGGTGGAAGCTTTAAATGTGGTCAAAAGGCTTCAGCTGGGGGATCAGAGGGCTTGTAGGGCTGGGGGCCAAGCAGGTCATCATATTCAATTACTGGCTTTGGCTGGAGGAGGAAGGAAAATTGTGGTTTTGGCAGGAGTGCTAGAATTATAGGGCCTTAATTAGATTACTGGATCAACCTCTGACTAGCAATGAATGTCCTTGGGGAGATCGTTTAATCTCTCTGTGAGATGATGTCTGAGTTTTCACGACCAAAAAAATGAAATAGTATTTTAGAGGCCCTTACAGGAGAAATCTGTAAGAGCAACAGTGTTGCTAAAGGGATTAGGATTTTAGCTGATCCTTCCGTTATATACCTTCTTTCAACCCCTGGCTGTGTAGGGTTGGGGGGCTAGGGGGGGAAAGCTAAATAAATAAAGGAAAGCTCAGAGCAATTCCCTCAAATAACTCTTGCAAAGAAATATACTCACTTTATATTTATGATACTGGATGGAGCTAACTTTGTTGAACTGAAATTGGTTATATTATAAAATAGCATAATATGACTGAGTCATTCTCCTTTAGAAAAATCTGTAAATGAGAAACTGCAGTGACAGGCTGACTTTGTATTTCCACTGCCTGGGGAAAGCTGTGCCCCAACCACCAAAAACTACTGAGAACACTACTGAGAAAAGGGGTCAGAAGTAAAGTATGGCAGGCTGACTGTACGGAGAGAATCAGATTAAGTCAAGGGCTATTTATGCTTGGGAAATGGTATGAATTTGGATCCTGACCAATAGAGTGCTATTTAGCTGAGAATAAAAGCCTTTTCCCCAAAGTCTGCCAAGACAAGGCACAGCAAAAGGCTGAAAGTACAATGAAGGATACACACATCAATCCTGCCCAGTATTGCTGAACTTCTACATTTTGTTGAATATAGTTCTTTTTAAAGAACCAACAGTGGACTATATTCTAAACATTTGGGAACAAGAGTCACTATACTTTTATTTAAAATCGGAGCTAAAGGAAACCACTCATAAATGGAGGGCATTTCCCACTCAAAGATTTTTCTTTTTCACTAGGGAAAACTGCTTAGAAACATGTTTCAGCTGCTGGGATGACCTGGGGTGTCATTAAAAAAATTACAAATGGAAATAATAGGGGTTATGCTTATCCAATGATGATTTTTTTAAAAGGCATCTTTGTGTTGACAGAGTTAAAGCAGAAGCAATAGTTGTCAGTGTGCCTGATACTACACAGTATTACACAGTGTAGAGTTCTCCAAGTCAGAAAGCTAAGTGATCTCCACATCCAGAACAATGCTGTCTGAGTACTAGAAAAACCTAGAGGCATGGTTTTGTTTGTTTGCCTTTTGTTTTCCTAGAGTAATGTCAAAGAGCTTCTCCTAATCAAGTAAATCAGAATCTCTGTGGGGCAGATACAGTATCAGTGATTTCCTTATATAGCTGGGGTAGAGACCTCTTGTCTTAGCATATCTCTTCAGATGTGCAATTAGATCCATAACATGTCAAGGCTTTCTAACTTGGTAAATCAATTTCCTATGCTCTAATACCATGATCACAAAACCACCATGGGATGCTTTGAATATGCTTGGGCCAGAAAATGGCACTATGAGGAGGTATGGCCTTGTTGGAGTAGGTGTGGTCTTGTTAGAGGAAGTGTGTCACTGTGGAGGAGGGCTTTGAGAAGCTCCTCCTCCTGACTGCCCTGGAGATAGTCTTACTCAGTTTGCCTTCAGGATAAGATGTAGCACTTTCAGCTCTTCCAGTGCCTGGACATTGCTTCCTGCTATGATGATAATGGACCAAACCTCAGAACCTTTAAGTCAGCCCTAATTAAATATTGTCTTTTATAAGTTACCTTGGTCATGGTGTCTCTTCATAGCAATAGAAACTTAAACTGAGACATACCATTTAATGGTTGTTTAATTTTCTATAGGGGTTTAAGAAATGTGATCCACTCATCTAAGACCACCTATCTACTTGCTAGCTACCCTTCTTACTTTGAATCAATAAATAGGACATTTTACTTCTAAGATGTCCTCTTGTGTTCAAAAAATTCCCACAGAATTTCTAGGTAATGTTTACAAAAGCAAGAAGAGAAACATGGCTTCAGAAATACACAAGTAGAGCAAAAATACTGGGTTCTTAATGCCTTTAGTAGATACTGTCCTCAGGAGAAGCCAGTTAACGATATTATTTTGTTCACAAATGGTGTCATTAACTTCTATTTCTTTATAATAATTACATATAAATATGTAAGTTGCAGTCTATGAAACCATAGTCTTCTGCCCATGCAGAGATCAATCATCATAGCTTGCCTGGCATACAAGTCTCCAGAGCCTGGAACTTTAGTCTTAAAACTAAGACAGTCCTGGGAAAACATACTTTCTATGGTTCTGGGAGCTTAAGGAGTCCAATGTCAAATGGATCTAGGATGAACTTGCCACCTGCTCACAACTCTGCCTTCTAAGATTGATCTGCTCTACCTCAGGAGCTTCACTGATCACCTTATAGTAACAAAAGGGAAACAAGAAGATTAGAGAAGGAATTAAAGATGTCCCAGATCTCACGTCTCATTTTCTTAGTGCACATAATGAGAAATCAGCAAACACTATACTATTGTTCTTACAATGGACCACTTGCTCAGTGATTTTAGAGATGAACTCTCAGAAGGTTATCATAGTAACAGTTCTAGTAAAAGCAATGTTTAAGAGTAGATCATCATCTGACATCTAGTCCGGGAGCTCAGAGACCAACAGGAGTCCTCAGGCCAGAGTATTTGACTGCTCTCATTCACATGACCAGAAGTCAACACAAGTCTGAAACCATGTGACTACGATTAACATGTGATAGCACACAGCCATATGCACCATCCTGACTGATTTATACAGATTAAAATCCATCTCTCCTGGCTAGCTTTCATATCACTTGGAGGTACTATGAATGCTTCTAGAGCAGAAAAAGAATCATTTCTCTTACCAATCTGTGAAATACACAATAAAAGCTGGTCTGGTAAGGTGACACATGACCACTGATACAATAGTGGTATGGACATCATGGAAGTAGCCAACTACTTTCTGATTGGATTTAAATCCTTATCCACAAGATAAACACTATACTTGGCACCATTATTGGACCTGTGGGTAGACAGGTCTTAGACTCCAGGAGAGAGCCTACAACTATCCTTTTGCTAATTGGATATAGCAATAAATTGGTACTGACTCCTAATGATTTAGCATTATATCCATAGACTAATGCATCTCTCAACCCTCATCAGACAAGATTATATTTATAGTAGATGATGATTAACACACAGAGACTCAAAGGTGTTCAATGTGCAAACAATAAGAGACTGTGAAATGTTCAGTCCCAAATGAGACTGAACCACCTCCTCCCAAGGCTGAGGGATCATTACAGAAGAGGGAACAGAAAGAATGTAAAAGCCTGGTATAGTATACGATTACAAGGGATTCTTAAAAATAATTTACTTTAACATAGATAGTCTACAAAAGAGCTGACATCTATCTTATCAGGCCCATAACTGATCATTCTTTACAAAGTGTTTAAAATAAACACAACATGAGGGAAGAAGCCCAATTAATGTTATTAATCTAATGCTCAATAGGGTAAATTACAAATGATAGGTTCTGGCTAGCAGTAACAGACAAAGGGAAAAATAGGTTGTGTTAAGACAGAAGATTATACAGCAAATTGGATTTGCTGCCCACAAATTTTGACAAAACTTAAAGGAAATTAATCAACCACTTTCTACTTGCTCTGCTGATCACAGATAGCCTCTGACTCCACTTGACATAAGCAAATAAAGATGGTAACACTTGACATGTAATTCGTGGCTTACTTAATTGGATTGCTTCACAAACTCTTTTCAGTAATCAATGATTCCTAGTAGAATTCTCAAAAGAGGACATTGGGCTGTTGGGAGCAGAAAATGACAGGCTTGTATTTCCTTGAATCTTCTATTCAGGAGCAGTGGTACAAGCCCCAAATTGTTTGGCCTCTTGTCTATAAATCCTTGCCATTATGACTTTCTCTGGGTCCCCTTGAAACCTTATAACCCACTTTAACAAAGTGGATTTCCTAGAATTACATTGCCTGAACTTGCATCTGCACTATCATCTTAGAGTGTCTTTGTTTCAGTGTCTAGTGGGAATGTCTGTATCTACTTCATGGGGCCAATGAAGAGTTTGTAGTATAGTACACATAAAGTGCTCAGACTAGTATCTACCCATTGAAATGCCCACTTATTATTCTAAGTGACTAATTTTATTATAAATGTCTAGTATATTATTTCATTATTGACTTTGTTGTCTTACATTGCACATGTTATTTTCCTTCTTGTAGAAAATGTTTTATTAGAACAATAGTTAGGTTCTTCTGGAATACACATTGTCTCAATCCACTGTAAGATAGCCTCAGGATAAAACCTGTTATCAGCATGTACAGTTACTCAACTTAAAAGATTGAAGGATATCAGGTCTTAGAACAGCTTCAGGTTCATAGGTTCCTATTTACTTTGGGATTTCATGTAAGCTAAACATGCAAGTTTGAACATGGTGAAGATCTGTTTGAATCTTGCTCCCTAAAGAATGAAGTAAAAAAATGCCAAGTAGGTTATTGATAACATGGTCAATCTATTTCTGACTCAAAGTGCTACATAAACTATACATTCAAATCACTAAGACACTTTTTCTGATTCTAGATTCTGAAGGTCTTGAATGAAATCAAGTGATTTTTAGCTTTCTGAGCTATACTGGAATATATAGATGAGAACAATGTGCCACACATGCTCAGATCATATTATCCATTCAGTAGAAGAACATGAGCAGCTAAGAGCCACTACTTCTGGTTCCTTCAAAGATTTTATTATTATAATGCACAACTCTTGCTTGTAAACAGGACAAATGAAGATATCAGTTTAACAATCAAAAAGCAAACACCCTGAAAAAGTAAGTGTGTGTATGTGTATATATATGTGTGTGGGTATACATATGTGTATAGACATACACAAGCACACAAAAGAATCATGTCTACATTTCCAATGGTATTAAACAGTTGTGAATGATGGAAAAATAGAAGACACAAAGTCTCTCATCATGTCTTTGACTGACTGATTCAACAGGAGGTAATGTGAACTAGCAAGGAGGGATGGGTTTTTGCCAACTGCCTCTGTAAAACAATCAGTCTTCTCATGCTCAGAGGAAAAAAAATATCATACTGCTCCTGGCAGCAGAATCCTCTGTAAAATAATGCCAAAATGTCATTCATCTCTTCAGATTCTATTTCCATGAGCTCAGAAATGCCTTCAGAAAATATCTTCCCCTAAAGGGAGATCCAAACAGTTATGTGGTTCTTCCCAGGGTCCTGTGGATATGGAAGAATATTCTAGCATGAGCACTTGTGATCCTAATCTGGTCATCTAAGTCTTCTGGTCCCTTCCCTCCTCAATTCAAAAGTACCTAGCAGGATGCTGGGCCTACAGTATGTCAGGCAAGTTGGACATAAAGGCAGATTCCCTGTGGCAGCAGACTTTTGCTTTATTTGCTACCTTTTCATGAACAAAATTCCCTGACAGAAAAATATGCAATACTTTGAGAGTTTATCCATGAGTATAGAGCTTGTCACTATGTAGACAAGTAAGATTCAGAAAGGAGTGGCCAAGCAGAAGTGGCAAAGCAAAGCGAATTGCTTTCTGTATGGATAATGAAGTATGAAGTTCAATAATTATAAAAATTTTAAATTAAATATCTTATTGAATATCCATATATAAACATCTGTTTGAATCCAATCCATTCTCCCATTCTCTCTCCTTCATTTCCTCCCTTACCCTGCCCTACTTTTTCCTTCCAAAATAAGGTGTACCCTCTTGCTATATGTTTATTTGTCTGTCATTCTCTTTGTCTATCTGCCTATGTCTGTGTCTGTCTGTCTGTCTCTCTCTCTGTGTGTTTATTATTTAACTTTTAAACTCACTGTGTCTATTTACTGCTGCTTTATTTTATTTATTTATGTGTATGTGTATGTGTATATGTATGTGTATGTGTGTGTATGTGTATGTGTATGTATATGTGTATGGGACCACCTAATGATGCATGGGTAAGATCTCTGAAGAAAAGTAACTCTTTCTTTCCCAGTAGCCATGAACTGCAATAGCTCCTAGGACAGTGTTAGGAATTCCTGAGCCTCTCCCCATTCATGCTGGCTGGCTTAATCTTGTAGGCTTGGTCTTGTCTTCTTAGTCTTGTGCATATTGTCCCAGCCATTGTGAGTTCATCTATCTGACTGCCTATTCCGACTTTTAAGTTGTAGTGGAGAACAACAACATCACCATATACTGGTTTTCTAGTTTCTCACTATAACTGAATATTCTCTCTGCCTTGGTCCATGTTGTTGGTTCTCCCTGGAATGTCACAGCCTAGCACATTTCTTTTCCTTTTTTTCTTCTCTCGTACAGTATATCCTAACTGCAGTCTCTCCTAAAATCTCTGTTTCTAGTGCTCCTTTCCATCTAGATCCACTGCTTCTCCATTTCCCTCCAGAAAAGAGCAGGACTCCCAGTGATATCAACTGCACACAACATAAAAAAGTGCAATAAGACTCGGCATAAGCTCTCATATCGAGGCTGAATAAGTCAACCCAGTAGAAGGAAAAAGGTTCCATGAGCTGGCAAAAGAGTTAGACACCTCTATTCATACTCTTAGGAGTTCACCAAAAACCCCAAGCCAAAAAAAACTGCTGTATGCATGCAGCAGGTCTAGTATGGCCATTGAAGGCTTTATGGTTGCCTTTTCAGGCTCTCCCTGCTTAGTTTATTTTGTGTTCTGTGTTCTATTGGTGTCCATCATCCCTTTGAATCCTATAATCCTTCCTCTCCATCTTCTTCATGGCTCCCTGATCTGCCTAATGGTTGGCTGTGGTTCTCTGCATCGCCTTCAAACAGCTGTTGGAGAAGGTTTCGGGTCTGATGAAGATGTGGGTCTACCCCACTTGTACCCTGAAGCTTGACAAATTAAACCTTATTCTTCTGCTCTTCCAAACACTGATAGAACTGTCATGTCTTCCTCTGATCTGTTTCAACTACTTCGGCTATCCAGATACCCACAACAGCAGGTTGATTTATACTTTGCTGTACATGCACCTTTACTTATGGAGAGAATACTACAATGTAGGAATTTTGAACTCTGTGAGATGACTATTATTATATACATTAATGGAGTCCATAGAAACAAGTTTGCCTACTCTGACACATCATTAATTCAGCACGTTTTGTGGACCCTGAGACAAACCAACTACAATTTCTGTACACCTGCCTAACCTCTTGCCTCTAAGAGATCTCGCTAGTCCACAATTAAACACATTTTCACAGACAGGAAGGTACCATAATTTCTAATACTGTTATTATGATATTAATTTAATTGAAAATACCCTGGAAACAAGCCAGATGTGTCTGGTGATAGGAAGATGTTTTAATAAATTATGGTGTTTGCATATATATGTATATACATATATATATATACACACATATTATATGGATAGTTTCCATCTGTCAGCGAGAGCTAGTGAATTAAAACTACATGGGAAGACATTCCTGTGCAGAGAAATAGCAAATATTTGTAGAACAAATGAATAAATCGCCAAGAGATAAAGTACAACTGAGAAAGTCAAGTCAGAAGATACTGTAGAAAGTACTCATACATTTAAAGCTCTTTATACTCACAGACACATAGTAAGTACTTAGAAAGTGGTAATGGTATGGAGATACTTCGAGTTTTGCACAATATTTCCCCTTCTTAAAAAAAAAGAGTCATGTAGATGTATTACTTCTGCAATTCAAACTTACCATGGGAAGATAAGTAATCTGAATAGCGTCAGTCCTGGTCTACAAGTATGCATTGGGTTAGACTTGGCTGCTTAGAAACTTCTGATGTCCCTCAGATCTTATTTTAATCTTTGTAGAATAAAGAATGGGATTAAAGGTCTAAGGCCCAGGATCTGAAAACTCTGACTTGGTTAGTTTTAGTCCAGTCAGTGGACTTAGAGGTACTTTCTCTGAGTAGAGGAACATTGTCTACATTTCAAGGTAACTCTGAGCATAAATAAGATGAGGCAGCCAGCAGCCTCTGCTACATTATAAAACAGTGAGGATATTATTTATCAGTACAATTACTATTCCCATAAAGTCCTAACATAGTGTCTCACACAGATAAGGCATATAATATACATTAGAGAAATGAATGTTAGTATTAGGATATATAAATTTAATCTTTGGCTTCCTTAAGCATTAATTTCATTCAAAAGACTTTAAAAAATTTTTTCAGGGATATATCATTGGGGGAAATAACAAATTTCAAATCCCTTATTTTGTCTTATGTAAGACACCATTGGTTTAAAGACATGAATTATGTTTAGGCACTATTAAACTTGAAAAGAGAGTTATATTAAATAAGTTGTGGCACACATGATATCTGTTGTGAAAATGTGCATTTGAGAAGCTATGGGATATAGTATTTAAATGAAAGACTTCAGGCAAATTAGCTGATCAATTATACATTGTGTCTTTCAAACAAAATTACTAATTTAATAATCAGGGTGTTTTTCTCATACCAGTGATGTTCCATTTTGCCTTTGGATATGCTGGCCACAGCAATTTTTTTCATGTTTTAAAAATTATAGAGAATAGATAATTACTAGTGAATGCTGACCTTTTCCCTATTATGAGTAATTATGCTATTAAAAGCATCATTTGGGCCTTAATTTGATATACAAATTATTCAATTACCTAGTCTGCAGTTTAAGGACTTTTAGCAACTACTGGTTTTTGATGAGAAGAGATGGGTTATCCTGAGCATGGAATAATTTCATCATATTCTCTGCTGTAGAAATTTTTAGCTCTGTCAAAACAGAATTAAAGTAGTGTCTAAACCAATAATTCTATTAAAATGCTTTGGAACACCAAGTTAATACCAATATGTCACTACTGAAAACATTTCTAAGAGGAATGGACCAGAGAACCTATAAAATTCCCTTTGCAAAGGTAGAACTGAAGCATTGAATTAAAAACAAAAGCAGAGTTAACCAGGAATAACTCTTCCTTAGAATAGTTGGATTAAGTCTCCATAAAACTTGCTCATGGGATTATGCTGCGCATTTGCCATATCTGTTTTGGTTGGAGGAACACTGATGATGGTGGTAGTGACCACAGATGTGGTGATAGTGTGGGCGGTGATGGTAATGGTGGTGATGATCGTTGTCTAGAAGGTACCAGCCATGGTGGCAGTGGTGGTAAAGAAGGCTGTGTTGACGATGCTGGTACAGGTGGCAGTGTTGAAACAGGCAATGGTAGGGATTAATATGATAGTATAGATTCAGTTCCTTAATATCTTTGACAGAAGTGCAGAATACTTAGAGGACTTTTATTGCACATAGACAGTGGGAAGTGGACAAATAAACAAAGCTGACTTTGACTCCTAGTTTCTTCATCTACCAGCTGTAGTATCTGGAAAATCGGTGACTCTGCTTCCACACCCAACTTCTTGCTACCAACACCAACTTCCAAACTAGTGAGTATTGGTAATGAGTCTCAAAAGCTTGTCGCACAGAAGAGCTTCAGTAAATGGGAAAGGGGAAGAAGAAAAACTGTAGTTATTATGTCTTTTTAATTATAACACAGTAATAGAAAAGAGCTGGTTATAATTAAAACGAAAGGGGGCTGTGTGGAAGCTTGGTAGTTTCTGATTTAGAACATGAAGAATGGTGATTTACTTGAGAAAATTCCATTTTTCCAATTTTACTCATAACTACTGGCTTTCTGAAGATTTTTTATGTGGCAGCACACATTGGGTGGGGGGTGCTTAAAGAATGTCAAAATGATCTATGCTAAAAGCAGTGCTGGTTATTTCTCCTTTGACCTAGTCATAGTATATCTCTACACCCAGGAAGGTGGTCCTCTTTCTTCACTGTTCCATAGCTTCCAAGGAGGGTCAATTGCTGGAAAGCATTACTAGCAGGACAAAAGAGGTTAAAAAAAAAAAAAAAAAAAGAGGGGATGAATCTTGTTTCCTGCTTGCCTCCAGTTTCTCCTCTCTGGCTTCTGCCTTTTGTCATATGTTTCTTTCTCTGGGTTTCAACTAGGAATCCTTCTGTGCACAGTGCCCACACCCTTTGGGGATTCTTCTGTAGCTACCCCCAGGGACCCTTTCTATACCCTGTTGGATTTCTAAACCCTGTGCCTACTTCTAAATCATCTCTGAATGTTTACATTATTTTATTTTTTATTTTATGTATTTATATTTCACATGTTATCCCCTTTCCTGGTTTCCCTCTGGAAGCCCCCTCTTCCCTCCCTCTCCCCTGGATTCTATGAGGGTGTTCCCCTTCCCATCCACCCACCTCCACCTCACTACCTTGGCATTCCCCTACACTGGGGAATCGAGCCTTCACAGGTCCCAAGGACTTCTCCTCCTCTTGATGATGTTTGGTCTTTGTGTTCCTAAAACCATTTCAGGGACTCTGGCAGCTTTCAGTCCACAAAATCATAGTTTTGTGGAAGACAGAACTCCGAGTCCTCAAGAGTTACTAGGGTTTTTTAAGTCATCGTTTCACTGAGATTATGCCTCCTTGGCTCTGCTGTTCATCTGCGCCAGAGCTCCCCAGTAAATTCCAGATGACCCAGAGGGGTCAGAAAGGCATGTGAGGGCGTTTGTGAGTTTCCTGTCCAGCTTGATCCCATACTCTACACTCTAACTCCCGTTTACAAACTTTCCCTCCACTTCATCGTACAGTATACATTACTTTCCCAGCCAGGAATGCAGTGCTCCTAGAAACTGCTGCTATGGGATACCTCTAGAATCCTTTCATGTACCTTCTGTAATCAAAGTCCTGCATGGATTTATACAACACTTAAGAAACTGGAATGACTCGGCTATGTTTCCCTTCAAGATTATTAGCCACTTGATGGAACAACTGTACTTTTCATTTGAAACACCGCAACAACCTCATGGTCCTTATGATTATCAATATTAATGTCATAATCATTCATTTTTGTCTTCTTTTATCTAATATGCACTGAAATAGTGATAAATATACTATATATCATTTTACAGATGTTGGTGTGGAGGCATATATATATGTATATGTATATACATATATATATATATATATTTACACATATGTGTATATATATGTTCAAAAAAGCAGCAAGTTACAGGATCAAGACTAGAATCCAGCTAGCCTTAGCTCCAGAGTCTATACTAAATACTTGAGTACTTTTCTCAAAGGCACTTAAATAGCATTTGATGAATTATTTCAAAAAATGCTAATGAGGCTTGCTGCACACAAAATTGGATACTGGGAAAGTAACAGGCTTAAGTCAGGCTGTAGAAATTGTTTGGAAAAAAAAACCCCATTTTGGGTTATAGACCCATTAGTGACCCACATAAATTTCCCCACTTCTTATGAGAAGCGGATAGGATTAACAGATTAACCAATCAGCCAGCATTCTTAAGTAAGGCAGTGCTAAAGTCTGAATGACAAAACATGGGCAGGGGACTATGTAATGTTTGCAAACTTCCCATAAATCCTGCCTCTTTACAGAGCTCATGCTTCTAGTAAAAGTTCACAATATTTGCCCCTCAGTATCAAAAAATACCTAAAAGCTCTGACTCACTTCACTATTAAATCCTTTTGCACAGCATCATGAGACTTTGGGCTTGCTAGCAATGGTCCAGACAGGAATGGATACCCCCTGGGGGTAGTGGCACAGTCTCAGCTATTTGCTACAGGTTTATCCTCTTCTATCTCACCCCAATTCTCACACTGGATCATGAAAATATGAGATTATCATCTTGATATGGAAATCAAAATCAATGGCGATAACTTCCAGGTTGCGCTAGGCACTCTTTTTGAAAAAAAAAATAGTAATATATTTCTTTTGATAGCTTCTATATTTTCATGCATGGAATGTCCATCTTACAGTGGTAAGTAAGAACCCATATATAATGTAGTCAAAAAAATGAGATATCTTCAATTCTGTTAACTCCCAACTGTTTCAGTGTTCCCAGATGCTAGTTCCAAGTTGTTCACATTATTATGCATAACAAAAGCACACAATAAATGAATGTGCTAATGCAGAAACTATTATAAACTACAAAGGAGACTAAAGCTGACTAACATTGCTGTCATCTCGACAAATCTGAACAGGTAGCTGTAGGGACAAGATAATACTAGGCATGTTCTTATAATTACTTAAAACATGATAAAATCAATACATGTTCTCGGCCACATACTGGCATCTCCAAACATCAAAGGCTTCTGCCACGTCACTTTAGTTCTCACAAAATGGCATATGCTCCTTTAGCTCCAGTGGCCTTATGCCAGTTCAGAAGCAATGCTCAATGTTCCTTCCCAACTACTGGCAATTTTATAAATACAAGTCTTCTTGTACAGCTACCTGGGCTTAACCCAGGCTCACCACTTCCTGTATCTGCACCTGTCAGCAAGTCTCTCTAGTAATTTGTATGACTTGTGGTTCCAAGATAGATCCTGTAGCCTGCTTTGTGATCATATCCATATGGATCTGTCACAAGGGGCAGCAGCTCCTGCTCATTTTCAGAGGCACAGCTACATAGAATTAGTATATGATAAAAGATCCTTTGCTACAACATAACCAGAGATTTCAAAGTCAAAGTACTTGCTTTTCCCATTGAACTATCTCAAGCTTGTGATGTTTCCCTTTTCTGCTGTTTTTGCCATTGTATGGCTGTTTCAAATGAACCTTTGATATGAATACCCTTTGGAAATCCGTAAGTCCCGAAGAACATCAGGGACAAGATAAACACTGGGCTTATTCCATAGTCAATTTTATGATATTGTCTCTGGGGAGGTGTGTTAGTCAGCTTTCTATCACTATAATGAAATATCCAGGATAATTAACTTAGAAAGGGAGAAGATTTACTTAATTCATGGTTCAGTCCAAGACTGCACAGTTCACTTCTTTTGGGCTTTTATTGGGAGTACTACTGAATGACCATGGTGAAGAAAACAGTCAAAAATATCCATTTACATTATGAGCTGGGATGCAGGGAGTGGGAGGGAGGAAAAGACAGGAAGTATCCAAACCCAACTGTCTCTTCAAAGGGCACATCCCATCCTCAAAGACTCAAGGACCTCCCACAGATTCTATATCCTGAAGGTTCACAACTTCTGCTAATAGGACTACTCTGCTTATAAAGGAGAGACATATAGAAACACCTCAGATTATAACAAGAAGCATTCATGTTACTTACAAGACTAGAACAGAGCAAGCTATTTAACTGTCTAAGCATCTGTCTACTGGACACATAGTGGGAAGAATAGGAATTTGAGAAGTCGATATAGAAGTATATACATGGGCTCCTCCATATAAAAGCTCTAGACCATCATATCCCTAGATGGTTCAAACTGGAAGTTCAGTATAATACTAGATACCAGGCCACAAGACAGGGCTTAGTATTTAAATATCTTTCTAAGTTCCTGGAATAAAGGCAATTGTAAACAAAAAGTCAGATTGTAATTACATGACTATAGAATAGACTAAAAATAAGCCAATATTCTAGATATAGTCTCATGCTGATGCTAATTCTTTAAGATCCAAAGAGCCTAAGAAAGTTACTACATGAGCAGTAACATAGCCTGCCTAGCCTTGTATTTCAAAAGAAATGTACCTTCATTCTTATTCTGGGCACCATCCAACTACTTAAACAGAAATCCCTTTATATCATATTAATTGAATAAACTATTTTTTAAAGGCAGTAAGCTCAGCTACCACCAGAAAATTAATTCCTTTGAGCCTCAGATAATTACCACAACGTCTTGGCCAAAATATTTTTCTCCAAGTGTTCCCACTGAGGGAAAGCTGTTGTTCTGTTCTTGTAAAGGAACAGAAGAGAGGACTAGATGATTTTCCAAAATATATTGCAGGGCCATTAACTGTCTCGGGTCCAAAGGGAATATTCAGGTAATCAGGAAAAAGTCAATGGGGCTCTAAGAAGAGAATCAAAGTACAGAAGGCCAGGTAGAAACCCAAGGAAAAGGATAATGTGGATAGAGATTGTATCTGAAACAGATATAAAACTCTTTACAGATAGTAAGACTTTGTCATGATAACTCATAATACTACTGTTATTCTCGTTTCATAGTTGTGGTCACTAACGTGCAGCAAACTAAACTTACCTAATACCATAACTTGGAGATGGAAGTACTGGCCAGGCAATTTGTTTCAAGAATTCCTCAAATGAAACTCTCCTTTGGGCAGCCCATCCTCTTCAGTTACAGCTATGTCTCTTCCTAACAACTGGCTACCTGGGCAGTTTCTGGCCCTAAAGCCTTTGTTGCATTGAATCTACTTTATGTGATCCTGAGTGACTCTCCCCAGCAGTGGGTGGGAGCTCCTGGAGCTCATTAGAGAAGAGCTGGCACTCTATTATTTGATATAAGAAGAGGCCCAGGTAATAGAAATATGTCATCATTACTTAAAGCCAGTGTCAGCAAATTCTATTCCATACCTGAGATACCAACTTCAGGACAAATGAATTTGGTCAACTGTTTTACTTCTGTCATTTGAAGAACAATTAAGAGTCAATATGTCTTTAATTGCTTCACTTAAAACCCAACAGCTCCCCACTTCCCCCAGAGTGAAAACTATATTTTGATGATACTCTCTAAATTATTTTCCTGCCCTCCAGATGAGATTTCTTCCCAGTGTCCCTTAACTACAATGTCCTCCTGTCCATTCTCTAGTGTGCCAGGCACTCTGTGCCTTGGGATCTTTGCCTTGGTTGATTGTACTTGGAACACCCTTTCATAATATCACTATAGCTCATTCTTCTTCAAGTATTTGCATCAACACTGCTTTCTCAATGAAAGATCCTTGCCCAGCAATTCCTACTCTTCTCATCATACTCATCATCTTGAAATCACCCCATCTATGAAATCACTCCTAGGGAGCCTGCTCTGCAAAAGCTGCTGGTTTTGGTCACTTGTGCTCATCAGTGTATCTCCAGAAGCTAACAATGTCTCAACTTCATAGTGGTCACATATCTACCAGAAAGAACATACAAGGAAAAATGTGTAGCTCTAATTTCAGATTTATCCAATTTTGGGCATATTTGGATTTAATAAGCAAGGTTCTTGAAAAACAGAAACAATCATGATAACAAAAAACCCTTAGAAAATGAGAACAAATTAGATATTTACTCTCAGAAACTTTTAGCTGTTTGATGGTTTCTCTAGCTAAGGAGAAGCAAGTAGCTCTGCATTACTGGGAGAGAGCACTGGCCTTGATCACCAGCATTTGTGGAAGGAGCATATATGTATATCACACTTGTTTAAGAAGGAAGACAGCATCACTCCGTCACACACAGTAAGTGAACCAGAAGTCTACACAGGAGCAACAAGCCCTGGGGACCACACTAAGAGCATCCTTAGATCACCTAGCTCCTTACTCCTCAATTCCCGCTAATGAACATCAGATGTCACATTAGGAGCTGGGACTTTGAGAACCAAGGAGGAGGAGTCAAGCAAATTAACTATTAAATTGCTCAGTGTGTTAGACAGGTTAACAGAAATTGCCTACAACGCTGACTACTATGTTACCCTGGATCCTCACAAAGTAATGGCCACAGAAGCAAACAGAAATACACAATACAAATGAGAAACTTGAACCTTTCCAACATCAACATGGCTTTTCACTTTAATTCTATTGTATACCTTCATGTGGGAACTGAAGGGCTTTGCAGGATCAATTTAGCCTATTGCTTAAAGGACAATTCTGGAACTGGCTTCAGTGGTATTTGGTGGCATTGATCCTGTTCCATAAATATAGTTCCCTCCATTCTTCCACCATTTTGCCCCAACAGATTATGTCAGAATGGCTTCTTCTAGTATCCCTTTACATATGATTTGCTCAGTACCACACCCCTTAACTATACATCTTAAAGAAGTTCTAATCATCATTCACTGATAACTTTCCTCTAATAGCTCACACAGCCATTAATAATCACAGGTTAACCTTCTTGTTTAGAGCATTTGATAACTTCTACAAAACATAGTTTCTTTAGTAGACTACCCATCTGTATACATAGTATGTAGCACCATTTCTTGCATATGGTTGGAATGAAGAGATATGGATATTTGCTTAAATAGATGGCTAGGTGGTTGGATCATGGACAAGTGACAGAAAAGAGGGGTGGGGGGAGGCAATCAGGTAGAAGGAAAAAAAGCTTAGGGATAAAGAAACACTTAGCAGGAACCAAGTAATTTTTCATAGAGATAGAAAGAAACAAAACCCTAACAGGCTTTGCAGAGGAAAGGTATTTTGATCTATTTTCACCAATGATTTGAAGTCAAAGACTTGCATAGTCCTGAAGTGATAGTGATCACAGGAGAGATTTAAGAGTGGTTGTTCATGATCCCTACCCTCAGTGGTTTTAATAAAAGTATGTCTGTCTGTGTGTGTGTAGGGGGTCTGGCTTACATGAGTAGGGGCAATGGCAGAGGTATGGTAAAGCTTTCTATTAAACACAATAAAAACTCACAGCATTGGGTGATCAATCACACAGGTAGCTGGCAAGGGAAGAAGCAGACGGAGCCACAGGAGGAGCAGGGCCTCCAGTTGGCCTCTGAAGACATCAGGAGAAGTGCTTGCTTCAAATCTAACTTCACATATATCAACTCATTTAACTTCCTCCAAAGCCCAATGAATTAATTAGAAACTATCTCCTTTTTAGAGATGAGGGAAGATCAGATAGACAGAAGCCAAAGCAGGGATTTACATACAGGCATTTTCCCCCAATGAAAGGTACCTAATATCATTTGCTAAATAACTATACCTTTCTTATTTGTACTCCTCTCCCAAATGATGAGTGGAGTATGTTTTGAATTCAGTAGGTACAGGAGTATATAACTGCACACAGCAAAGAAGCCTATAATGTAGCTAGTTGGACATGCAGTCACCTAAACTCCAAAATCATGTAACAACAGGCTTTTCTCTTTTCTTTTGAATCCTATCACCAGAACAATAGGTGCTTTTCAGAGAAAACATATTTTAACTTGCTCTGACTTGTTTACCTTAAAAACTACAATGGAAATTTTTACTAAATGCCTTCCAGATGAAAGGGAAGGAAAGTATTATAAATATGCTTTATTGCTCTCTTTAAAGCTGTACAAGGATCAGTAATTCTGAGTGCCCACAGAGCTCACTTTATTCCCCTCTAACAAGGACATTCTGATCCTTACATCCCCAGAAGAGGTAAAAGAAGGAACTACCTGCTCTGCGCAGCATAGGATTTTGATTTGGCATTTTGAGTATTATTCCCAGGGAAGCCAGAAGGGAGAAAAAATAACTACATTTTTACATTCAGTAAAAATTGGCAATTAGAGGGCAGTGCAGCAAAGTACTTTCAAAGTATCTGATCTTTGCCATCCATCTCAATCTAAAGAAATTTCAGGTGCAAATATAATCATGCTAGCTTTATGCAAAATATGATGGGGCTCATGAATAAATTATTGGAGACACATTGAAGTAGAAGGGCATTAAGCCAAAATTATTTAATAAAGTAATAATCACATTGGAAAGCATACCTCCTCTTTGTAACAATCAAGACAATAACAGGGAGTGTTTGAGGTTAAAACACAAACCATCAGCAGCATCTTCGTAATTCACTGCACTTGACATTTTAAGGAGACACTATTTTGCATTAACATGCACTTTTTATGAAGAAACCTACCATTTAGATTTGTAAATTGAAAGGCTGACATTATACACACCTAGTCTTAAATCACTTTCTACATTTATTGCCCTGCTTGTGTCATTGGAGGTGGTCATTTGCAATTTGCTTTAACAAATAAGAATTCCTGTCAATTACTTAACACTTGTCATAGTGAGACCAAGATTGCCACCTAGTGAATTTCATTATAACATGTTATTTACTGGTCAGTGGCCAATTTTTGATTTTCTGTCTTTGAGATGAAATATGGTTATTTCAACTCATATCTAGATGATCAATATCTATGCTTCCTAAAACCCTGATGCCTTTATATTATAAAAGTATCCACATTCTTGAGGAGACACACAACTGAAATAGGGAATGTCCCACCAGCATGGTTAAGGACTTCCTAATGGCCAGATGCTGACCCACGCTACTTCTAGTTAATTTTAAAAATAACATGAAACAAACAGTCTACTTTATAGATGAGTAAATAGACATAGAATAACAGAAGATAAAGGGAAAAGTATAGGCATGGAGGGGAGATCCTGTATGAGAAGAGAACTTTTGATCATATCAATAAGGTCATCATTCAGATATCTGAAGAAAGATCACAGACAAGAGAGATTCCTAGAATGGTCTACTTCAAGTCAGTTGTACATGTCTTATGGATATGGTTCAATGGCTTAAATATTACTCTCTTCCCAATTAAAGTGACAAAAGTAAATTCTAAAGATATTCTCTTCAGCGTATGCCTATAGCTAATAATACTGCAATACATACTTGAAGTGCTTCTGAGAGTACATTCTATGATAAATGGTTTTAGCCTCAAAAACAGCAGCAACATCATCTATTATTGTAAATTGGACAGGAGGAAACATTCAGGGGTGTGTTAGCTCATTAAAACAGATTTCATGGTATATATTTACTTTTGGGATCATCAAGTTGCATACATTAAATACAGCTTTTTGCCTGTCAATGATATTCCAAAAAAAGTAGGAAGACACCCCAAAAGTTTCTGTCTTCTCATCAAATAGAACACAGTAGCAGAAATTCCCTCACAAAACCAACAGATAATAAATCCTTGTTTGGCCTTGTGTCACTAAAGCTACCAGCACACTGCTGTCTCCTCTTACATACCCCAACACCAAAGAGGCAGAAACCAGCCAAATAACATTTTTGAAGAAGTCATTACAAACTCTGAAATATCTCTTCTTTATCTCTATCATCTGCCTTGGATTCCTTCATTTAACTAATGTTTATGGAATGTTTGATTGTGTCTTTGGAAACAGGGAGGTAAAGAAAAAAAAAAAAAACCAATGACCTTTGATACTGTCCACTGCTTACTCACATGGCTCTATCTGGTGATGCTTGGGTGAAAAAGTGGTCCCCATCTGAAATCCCTCCTGGGCCTTCTACAGCTGTACTATCATGTTCTGCAGGTGCAAGCCCCACCTTACTCTTAGGCTATTCTTCTTGTTTGTGCTTTTGCACTGCATGATTTTGATGTTCCATTTGTTAGGAAAGCACATGATTACACTAAAGAGGTTTTAGAGAAATTATCCATTTGTTAGGGTTACAAAGACATGTGTGAATTTTCAGTGTGTAAACCAGATGGTCTGCTTTACCACACCCTTTTTTTCTTTATTTACAAGTAAATTTCTCCATTCCCAGTGTCCCCTCCAAAAAACAAAGACACAAACAAAAAAAACAAAAACAAACCCCTGTTGCCTCCCCCTTCCCCATGTCTGTCACCCCGCCCTCTCCCACTTTCTGGCCCTGGCATTCCCCTACACTGGGGCACAGAACCTTCACA
>NW_022196913.1:92067900-92069695 GCF_008632895.1 Mastomys coucha
TCTTGTCAAAGAGATCTTTTACTTGCTTAGTTAGAGCTACACCAAGGTATTTTATATTATTTGTAACTGTTGTGAAGGGTGTTGTTTCCCTAATTTCTTTCTCTGTCTGTTTATACTTCCTATTCAATATTGTACTTGAAGTCCTAGCCATAGCAATTAGACAATAAAAGGAGATCAAAGGGATACAAATTGGAAAGGAAGAAGTCAAATTATCACTATTTGCTGATTATATGATAGTATACTTAAGTGACCCCAAAAATTCCAGAGAGCTCCTAAACCTGATAAACAACTTCAGCAAAGTAGCTGGATATAAAATTAACTCAAGCAAATCAGAGGCTTTCCTATACACAAAGATCTCACAAGATGGAAAGATCTCCCATGCTCATGGATTGGCAGATTAATATAGTAAAAATGGCCATTTTACCACACTCTTAACACTCCTAGGACATAGTCTTATTATTCCCAGGATAGGCAGTTCATTAAAACATCTTGTGTCAATGCCACAACACTTACTACGTACAAAAGTAGGAAGGTGGTTGGTAGGATGAGAAACTAAGTAGGCTGGTTCAACCTACCGCATTCGATAGCTTTCCTAAATTGAAAGTATAGGCTTAAGTTTTCCTTCTCATCTTTTCCCCTTTCTAAATATTTTCAGGCAGATGAGCTCTTCTCAGTAGAAGTAGCAGATTGTATGCATGTGTGTATAGACATTTGATATTTACATTTCATAAATTTAATATGTGCCATAAGCTAACCAATCTTTATGGGACTTAATGGGTGGTTTTAGCCACTGGCAAATGGAAAATTTTTGGATATTTTAGTTGTAAAAAATTATCCAATACCATTCAACTGCCATAAATATATGGCAACTACATGCTGGACTGATTTATTTTTATACTTAATTTCCACACATATTAAATAATATTCATCTCAGAATAACTACAGGAAATCATACTGCATCCATCTGGTCCTGAAAGGAAGCAGGTGACACAAAGGGCTGAATGGTGAGAATTCAATGAAATAGGTTCTAAGAGAAAATAATGCCCCCAGAGATGTCCATATTCTAATGTTTTGAACTTATAAATATTTACTTTACATTGCAAAGGGAATTTTGCTCTTATGAGCAAGGCTAGGGACCTTGTGATAAATGTATTAACATCTGTTGTTTTCACAGGTCTAACCTTAAAGGTGTGATTGGGGAAATCCTGAAGAAGTGACATGAGGTTTGTCATAAATTTACTTCTAGACTATACTCCAAAGGCTCACACACTGAAGGTTTGGACAGAGTACATGATACTATAGGTTGTGGACAGAATCTTTACAAAGCTGGTTATTGGGATGAGATTGTAAATGAGATGCTGGGACTTAATCCTCTCTTTATCTTTGTTTTCTGATTGTGCCATTAAGTCATATCCTTTCTCTGCTGTATGCTGTATGCTGTCATGATGTAGTGCTTCATCACAGGCCCAAATGTAGTTGGTCTCATAATGATCCTTGATTGAAACCTCTGAAATTTATGAGTCACAATAAATCTTTGCAACCTGGGTTTATTTTCCACTATTGTAAGAAAGCAAACACATAATGTAAATTTTCTTTTTCTAAATTTATTTATTTAGTATGTATTTGTCTGTTTGTTTGTTTGTTTTGTATATGTATGGTCATGGCCTGCATATCCTGTGTGTGGAGGGCTGAGGACAACTTGCCAGAGTTGGTTCTATCCTTCTATCATGTAAGATCGAGCATCAGGCCGAAATCTCCAGGCTTGCCTTCATCCACCGAACCATCTTGCCAGGCT
>NW_022196913.1:92069705-92094705 GCF_008632895.1 Mastomys coucha
TTAGCTTTTTAAATTGGATATTTCAATGACTTTGTGTCAGTAATTGAACACTAACACAAAGACACTTAGGCTGCTTTGGATGGCTGTGAAGATGGAGGAAGAGACTATGAGTCAAAAAGTCTTGACAATCTCAAGAAGATAGAAATGGTGAGGAAACAGATTTTTCCTCACACATTCCAGGAGGGAATGCAGCCCTGCTGACATATGATTTTAGCCAGTGTCACACTTCTTGCATAAAGAATACATCATAACATAATGTACTATGTATTATGTTATGGGTAACATAACACATTGCTTTGAGCCATAGAATTTATGGTTGATTGCAATATTGACAATAAAAATAGACAAAGCAAGTAGCATTGACATAACCAGAGAGAGAAGTCGTAGATCCAACAAAGGGGAATGGAGCTTCTTTGGATCTACATCCATGGGAAGTAGATGTGATTCTTTGGTTTCAAGAACAAGGAGAGTAACACAAAGTTAAACTAGCTGACACTGTTCAACGGCATGTCTTTATAGCGGAATGCTGCCACTCTTAAATGCCAGCCCAATGGTGGTAGAGTAGGAGAATCAATAATCTACATGCTTTCTTCTCACTCTTTGGGTATCTATTAATGTTTCCTAAATATAAGCCAGAAGACAAGGAACCCTATGTAATCTAGTCTTAGCAGCATGAGAACATGGCAAAAAATGGATACAGAGTGGCTCTAGGGAGCTATAGAACATCTATGAAAGTACATCAAAGGTAACACAGGCTGAGCGGACTGTGTCTCAAGGATTTTTTCTTTCATTGTAGAATTCTATTCACACTGGTTTAAACCATCCAGGATTTGGCTTGGGTTGAAAGTGACCAGTGTGGCTGTTTAACAAAAAAATAAAGAAGGAGAGGGGGGAGCTACAAACCAAATCTGGATGACTTCTTGGCTTCCAGAGGTTTATAGAGGTTGTAGCTTAATAAGGATTATTGGCTGTGATAGGCCTCTCAAAAATATTACTGCAGTCTACTTTTCCATATTACTTCTTGAGGTGACCACTTTTATTTCTCCATTAGCAAAGACAAAAATGAAACCTAGGGATGAAAACTGACTTTCTTAGAACCCAATGATAAAATAGAATTTGGTCTCATTTCTTTCTACTCCAGATCTACATTGCTATGCACTGTTAAGGGGGTCAGCATGGTCCCAGATCATAGCTTCATTCTTTGTTAAATTATCCAACTACACAGTATTTTCTGTTCTTTTCGTCTGATTAATTTCACCAATAGGCTACACGTACTCCAATGTCTTGTTACCCAGAAACACCAACGTATGTACTGTGAAGTAAATCATTCTGCTGGTGAATTAAAATGGAAAGATCTGAAGAGAGCATTGTCAAGGCAAATCTGTATTATCAAAGGTATCCAGTTAGCACAGAAAAACAATCAAACGATTAAATGTGGGCCTACTCTAGAAAAAGGAACTTTCAAATGGCATCAATTTTTGTCTCTAAACTCACACCAATCTTCCTCTAAACTCTCTGAGATAAATGGCCCTCTTTTTCCTTTAAAGATCTCAGGAGAAACCACCTTGATGAACTTCCTTCAATAATTCATTCTGGTGTTTAAAAACTTGGATGTGTGTTGTGGATTTGTTCTAAACCTCGTATTATGTTAATCGAGATCCCAAAATTATATCAGGAATTCACAAGTCTGCATGTAAGACACTTTGGGTCCCTGCCCCCAGTTGGTTTCATTTGGTAAAGAAAGTTGCTGATGCCTGGGCATATATCCAGAAGATGCCCCAGATGTGATAAGGACACATGCTCCACTATGTTCATAGCAGCCTTACTTATAATAGCCAGAAGCTGGAAAGAATGAAGATGTCCTTCAATAGAGGAATGGATACAAAAAAATGTGGTACATTTATACAATGGAGTACTACTCAGCTATTAAAAACAATGACTTTATGAAATTCTTTGGGAAACGGATGGATCTGGAGGATATCATCCTGAGTGAGGTAACCCAATCACAAAAGAACACACATGGTATGCACTCACTGATAAGTGGATATTAGCCCAGAAGCTCGGACTACCCATGATACAATCCACAAACCACAAGAAACTCACGAAGAAGGAAGACCAAAGTGTGGATACTTTGATCCTTCTTAGAAGAGGGAACAAAATACCCACGGAAGGAGTCAGAGAGACAAAGTGTGGAGCAGAGACTGAAGGAAGAACAAGTCAGGGAAACCTTCCCATATACAATCACCAAACCAAGACACTATTGTGGATGCCAGCAAGTGTTGCCTGACAGGAGCCTGATATAGCTGTCTCCTGAGAGGTTCTGACAGTGCCCGACTAATACAGAAGTGGAGGCTCACAGCCATCCATTGGACTGAGCACAGGATCCCCAATGAAGGAGCTAGAGAAAGGACCCAAAGAGCTGAAGGGGTTTGCAGCCCCTTAGGACAAACAACAATATGAACTAACCAGTACCCCTAGAGCTCCCAGGGACTAAACCAACAACAAAGAGTACACATGGTGGGACTCATGGCTCCAGCTGCATATGTAGCAGAGGATGGCCTAGTCGGTCATCAATGGGAGGAGAGGCCCTTAATCCTGTGATGGCTCTATGCCCTAATGTAGGGGAATTTCAGGGCCAGGAAGTGGGAGACAATGGGTTGGTGATCAGGGGGACAGAGGAGGGAAGAGGGTTTTTTTTTTTTTTCTGAGGGGAAACCAGGGAAGAGGATAACATTTGAAATGTAAATGAAGAAAATATCTAATAAAAAAAAGAAGAAATAAAGTTGCTGATGGCCAATGGCTGGGCAGGAAGACAGAAGCAGGACTTTAGATTTCTAGAGTAAGGGGACCAATGGACAAAGATGGGACAGAACCACCACATAGGGAAAGTAGAAAAATCAGGCCTGAGAAGCGAAGGAGAGAGAAACAGATAGCCAACATGTAAGAGTTGGATCATGTAAGAGGGATCATGGCCCAGGAGGGCTGCAGGCCCAGTCCAGGTCGGCCAGGATGGAATATAGGTTAGTAATAATTCAGTAATTAATAATTCAAGAATATCAGAGGGAAGAGTTTACTAGCCACATGGAGATTTAAAGTAGCCCTGATGTTGAGCTGCTTAAAGCAAATTAAAATATAAGGCTGTGTGTGTGTGTGTGTGCCTTTCATTTAAGAATCTAGAACCCTGGGGCCAGTAGCGAGGAACTCATGCTGCCACCACGGCCATTGTGAGGAGCACTAATCGCCTAATTTAATGGATGCAGACTTCTTTATATTAACTAGAAATTATAATCTTGTTTGGATGATGTATTTATAAGGCCTTTAAAACAATTGGAAACATTTTTTAGCTCTTAATATCCTTCTAGGTGCATTAGTTTTAATGGCTGTGTTTCTACGGTTAGTTTCCATTTTGTCTAATTTATTGAAAGGAAGTAACATGCTTTAATTGCAAAAAGAAACAAGTACGCATATTGTTGGTTATTTCTAGGATATTGAGGCCTGTATAGAAAACATGGTGGGAGATGAAGGGGGAAAGAGGGAGCTTGACTCACCAGAAACTTTCTAGACAACTCAGATTAAAGATCTCTTGCACAGCACTTCTTTGTACTCTCTCCATCTCTTTCCTTCTGACAGATAGGAATAATCTTTACTAAGTAAAATGTATTAAGAGCTTATTATTTGGGTATTTTTAATATAAAACTTTAATAATGTTGATGTAGCAAATCATTATCATGTGTTACCATTTTGCAGCTACTCAAATATGGGAGTCATGCACGGCTCCTCTTTAAGATGCTAATCAACTCTGCTTAGGACAAACTAGAAGGGAAGAGAACCCATTTATTGAAATTTTGTTCTGATTTTCTTGCCAATTAGTTTATAATTGAGGATTATGCCTATCACTCTCCTATACCTTAAGGCAGCCGTTAACATAAATTGAAAGTACAAGCCAGGGAATGTTATTTGTATTGATGGCAGAATGTTCCTTTTCTAGCATCTCCATCTTTAAATTATAAAGAAACAGAAGGAAAAAAAATCACAAAAAAGAAAATGGATCTTTGTGTTTAAGAGTAGTAAAGACTCTAAGATAGTTTGGAAAAATTCAAACCTAATAACAAAATCCCAAATTACCTTTTCTACACTTTGTATTTTCTCACTTCTCACAACTTAGGACTTTAAAATCTGTATATAATATGCTCCACGGTACATAAAGAGTCTGACGTTGGGATGTGACCATCATCTTTAAAATGAAAATTACATATGACTTCCTGAAGGCAGAAAAGAGAAAAAAGTGGGACCATATCAGCTTCTTCCTTGAGATCACCCCCCAGAATCCACCAAAGAACACACCCATCTACATCCCATTGTCCAGAATTTATCACATGGCTACATAAGGTTCCATCTAAGACTAAAACAGGAAGCCTTTACTCTTAGTGGTGTAGTGATGCCTTGCTAATGATTATGAGTACAGACAAATGATCATAACATTGGTTAAGACCTTGTTAGGCACTGCTATCCTAGTGATGTAATTTTAAAAAGTAAAATGAAATATGATCTTTTATTGGCCAGGAATTTTGAGTATCAAAACACTTAATAGGTTCCACACAACCTTCACAGGCTTGATCCTGCTTGCACTCTGCCACCCTCTGTCTGTCATGATGAATCATGATCATCAACTGGATTATACTGAGAAATTCCCAGAAGATTAGTAGCACTTATCTAGGTGTGTCTGTGAGGGGGTTTCCAGAGAGTATTGCCATGAGGAAGCTCTAAGCTAATTAATGGTTTGAAATCTTGATGGATTCAATCCAAATGAACCATTAGGAGGGAGTAGAGCAGTAGAAAGGGGAGCCTGACTAGAGGGAAAGTGTCTATAGAAACATGACTGTGGGGATGGTAGCCTGACCTGCTCACTATGATGTGAGTTTCTCTGCTATGCCACTGTCTCCTGATGGAATGACAGTATTATAAATAACCTTGGGCCGCATCTTCTTTAGGCTGTTTTGTCATTTTATTTGCTCACCTATGCAACAGCAACTACTACCCTCTCTATATCCTTCACGTTCTTGACCTATGGCACTGTTTGAGCTCCTTGAATAAGTGCGTATCTTTACACTTTTTTAGATTATTGTGGGACTTTCTCTCTATTTGCCCCTTCAAGTTAATTTGAATCATTCCCCTCCATCATTAGAGAATCTTCTCAAATGCCATTTATCTTGAATATCTGAGTTCCCTTTGGTGCTCCTATAGGCTTTGTGCTCCTGAGACCCCCATATCACAAAGCTTATACACAAGTAATTTCTTTTCTTTCCTTTTTTGTTGTTTTTTTTTGTTTGTTTTGTTTTGTTTGTTTGTTTGTTTGTTTTTTGAGACCGGGTTTCTCTGTATAGCTCTGGCTATCCTGGAACTCACTCTGTAGACCAGGCTGGCCTCGAATTCAGAAATCTACCCACCTCTACCTCCCAAGTGCTGGTATTAAAGGCATGTGCCACCACCACCCGGCCACAAGTAATTTTTTAAAGTCATTCCCTGCAATGTCTTTGTTCATGATATTGCATTAAAAAAATCAATGCAGGATTTGATGATTGAATATGGGAAGGAATCCCAGGTGGAGCAGTCTCTGGATTGTCCTTCCTTCAGTCCATAGTTTGTCTCTGCAACTCCTTCCATGGGTATTTTGTTCCCCCTTTTAAGAAGGAATTAAGTATACACATTTTGATCTTCCTTCTTCTTGAGTTTCTTGTGGTTTGTGGATTGTACTTTGTGTATTCCGATTTTCTAGGCTAATATCCACTTATCAGAGAATGCATACCATGTGTGTTCTTTTGTGATTGGGTTACTTCACTCAGGATGATATTCTCCAGGTCCATCCATTTCCCCAAGAATTTCATAAATTCATTGTTTTTAATAGCTGAGTAGTACTCCATTGTGTAGATGTACCACATTTTCTGTATCCATTCCTCTGTTGAGGGACATCTGGGTTGTTTCCAGGTTCTGGCTATTATAAATAAGGCTGCTATGAACATAGTGGAGCATGTGTGCTTATTACATGTTGGAGCATCTTCTGGGTATATGCCCAGGAGTGGTATAGCTGGGACCTCTGGTAGTACTATGTCCAATTTCTGGAGGAAATGCCCAGATACTATTGTGGATATCAACAAGTGCTGGCTGACAGGTGCCTGATATAGCTGTCTCTGGCAAGGCTCTGACAGTACCCAACTAATACAAAAGTAGAGGCTCATAGTCATCCATTGGACTGAGTACAGGGTCCCCAGTGAAGGAGCTAGAGAAAGGACCTAAGGAACTGAAGGGTTTGCAGCCTCTTAGCATGAACAACAATATGAACTAACTAGTACCCTCAGAGCTCCCAGGGACTAAAACTCCAACCAAAGAGTTCACATGGGGGGCACATGGCTCTAGCAGCATGTGTATAGCAGAGGATGGCCAAGTCGGTCATCAGTGGGAGGAGAGGAGCTTGGCCCTGTGAAGGTTCTATGCCCCAGTGTAGGGGAATGCCAGGGTCAAGATGTGGGAGAGGGTGGAGTGGTGAGCAGGGGGAGAGGGGAAGGGAACAGGGAATTGTTTTAGTTTTTTATTTATTTTTTTTCTTCTTTTCTTTTCTTTTTCTTTTTCTTTTTTTTTGGAGGGGAACCTGGGAAAGGAGATATTGTAAGTAAAGAAAACATCTAATAAAAAAAAGCTAAGAGAGTTAATAACCCCCCTGAAAATAAACAATAATAAAGTCTTGTAAATTAAAAAAAAATCAATGCAGGCAGAGAATTCTATGGTGTTCATCACCATAGAAGCAAAAGTATTTTTCTTTTGGGTAAGATTTATTAAAGTAAAAAATTATGCAATTTCCTGGAGTTTGATGAGTTTTGAGGAATATTCTCATTCATGAACCTGACAGTCTAGTTCAGTCCATGTACGCATTTCACTGTTGGCTCTGAGGCCTTAGAGTCCTGTTGTGTTTCCTCTCTCTGCTTCATGCTTGGATTTTCAGCTGTGCATTCTCAGCTTCATGTTTTTATTTCTATGCCAAGTCTGTGACATACTTCCATGTCTCCATGACAGACTCTTATCCTTCTGGAACTGCAAACCATAAAGCCTTCTATAAGTTGCCTTTGTCATGGAATTTTATCATAGCCACAGAAATGCAAAATGTATTTTCTTTGATTCAGACACTATCATTAACAGTGAGTTCAGTTTCTTTAGGATCAGGTTGGACCTGTATCCTTTTCTACTTCTAAAAATGCTAGATATATATATAAGTATATATTATGGATGCATATTATAAATACACACACATGCATATATGTATTTATACATATATATGATTTTGCTTACTTTTTTTTAGAGCTTAGAATTGATGGCCTCACACATGAGCTGAGTCTCATTCCGGTTATATGCTTTGGTGTCTAGTTTCACTGTGCTCAACAGTGTATGTTGATTCAATTATGTTGCTATGTGCTTGCAGTGTACTTCGAAATATATAGGGGTAGAACTTCTGAGTCACTAGGCAAATGTATATTTAACTTTTTCTTTCTTTCCTTTTATGGCACCTCACACTAACTCTCTAGGCCCTCTGTGAGTGTATAAAAATTTATCAACTCTTTTCCAGGAATTACTATTATTCTTTCATTCCCACATGCAATATATAACAACTCTGTTCCATAATCTTTCCAATAATTGATATTTTCAATGTTTTTAATTATTTGATGTCTTCAGTATTTTTCATCATTTCAATGTCAGATTTCATCTTACTTTGATTCTAGTTTACATTTCTCATTTCAAATGGTAAACACAATTTAATAAATGTACTGGCTACTATAGTATTTTATTTTTCCAGTGCTGGGCTAACCTAAGGACTGTGAACATTAGTGTACATTTTTTAGTATATATTCAAGTCATTGACCATTTACAATGCTGGGTGGCTTGTCTATTCTGTTGATCTTTATGACAGCTTTATATAGTCTGAATACAAATAGTGTGTAAAATAAATACATTGCATATTCTCAGCCTATGAAAAGAATGTTTAACAGTAAGCATTTAATAGATATATTTAAATTTAGTTAGAAAGGATGAAGTTGCTTAAGTGGGTAGCAGTGGTTGAATTGTTCAGCTAAACAAACCTTGGTTCATTCCATTTCTAATTGACGCTATGGCTTTCCGCTGCTTTGATATCTACTCCTAGGCCATCAACACCTCTATACTTTCTAATGATTTCACTTGTCTTATTAGCACACATCCTTAAATTTTGAGCAAAGAAACATATTTTCTTATTTTGAGAAAAATGTACCGCTTGATGAAACAAAAAGGGAACTTGAGGCATATTATGAGCTAAATTGAAGTATGAGTTCATACGCATTAAGCCTTCCTATGGGTTCTTGAGAACCTGGTATGTTCAAACTATAATTTATAAACCACAAATAAAATCCAGCATTCTAAGTTTTTCAGGAAAGTCAATAATACATAATTATATTACAAAGAGCAATTTATTTAGCCAAAACATTTATAAAAATTATTTTCCTAAATGCATCAAAAACCACAAGAGGAATCCATCCAAACCCTTTTTACCAAAATCTCAGTAATATACCAGTTTAAAATACTTCACTAAAGTGTAATTTAGTGCAGAAAACATAGATGCCTATCTCGCATTAAACAATAGCCTGAAAAAGAGGTTAATATTACAATGAAAATGTGATAGTCAGCAGGCGGGACCAATACCAATAATCTGCTAAAAGCCAATGCAATTAAGGATGTACAGGCTGAGAACATTTATGCCATCCTGAAGGGTTCACACAACATTGTGGTGTAAGAACATTTGCCAGCCGGGAGACCGTGAGAAACTTTAAGGTTGTCATTCTTGAATTCTCCCTCCTCTTACTTATGCAGCTAAGTGGCAACTGCTGTACATCCTAATTTCTCTCAGTGCAGTCACCTCTTTCCATCCCCACTTACACTGCTCACAATCAAAAGGCTCTAGACCAGTAGGGCTCAACTTTCCTAATGTTGTGACCCTTTAATGCAGTTCTTCATTTTTCTGTGAACCCCCCAACCAGAAAATTATTTTGCTGCTACTTTGTAACTATAATTTTGCTACTTTTCTGAATCACAATGTAAATATCTGATATGTCATGACCTGCAGGTTGAGAACAACTGGTCTTTCATGTTGGTATTGTCTTTTCACTTCTGCTCATTTCCATGATTCTATTAAACAAAGCCTGGGGAAATCTCTTTCCTTGTCTCTGCCATGATCAGCAGAATGAAATGTCCCTCTTCACATGTCATGAAGTTGAAGGTAGGATTCTAAGAGTCTTTATAAGAGGGAGTCCAGAGTATATTTTTTTCTTTAATTTATTCTTTTCAAGTGTGTTCTAGGGTTTTGTCGCCAGTCTTTTTTTTTTTTCTTTTTAGATATTTTCTTTATTTACATGTCATATGATTTCTCCTATCCCAGTTTCCCCTCCAAAAAACAAAAAAAAAACCCAAAAACAAAACAAAACAAAAAACCCAAAACAAGAACAAACCGCTGTTGCCTCCCTCCTCCCCCTGCTTGCCACCCCACCCTCTCCCACTTATTAGCCCTGGCATTCACAGAAGGAGTTGCAGAGACTAACTATGGAGCAGAGACTGAAGGAAGGACAAGCCAGCCTGATATAGCTGTCTCCTGAGAGACTCCGACAGTACCTGACTAATACAGAATTAGAGGCTCACAGCCATCCATTGAACTGAGTATAAGGTCCCCAATGAAGGAGTTAGAGAAAGGACCAAAGTAGCTAAAGGGTTTGCAGCCCCTTAGGATGAACAACAATATGAACTAACTAGTACCCTCAGAGCTCCCAGGGACTCAACCAAGGAGTATACATGGTGGGACTGATTGTTCTGGCAGCATGTGCATAGTAGAGAATTGCAAAGTCGATCATCGATGGGAGGAAAGGCCCTTGGCCCTGTGAAGGTTGTGTGCCCCAGAGTATAATATTAGGAAAGATTCATAGAGGTGATATGGCTGGCTTTGAAAATGGTAGAAAGAGCCACAAGCCAAGAAATAAGAAGTCTTTTAGAAACTGATAAGGAAATAAGATAAGGAAATAAATTTTCTCCTAGACCCTCTAAATTCTAGAGTCTAGAAGAAGCCATCAATACTTTAGGTTTAGTCTCTTAGTGTCATTTGGGGCATCTGATCCCCGGAACTGTGCAATAGTAGCTCACCTACTGAAAGCCAGTAAATTGATCATTATGAAGAGAAGTAAAAAAACAAAAAGTAATTTGACAGCTTCACCTGCTTTGACTCTGCAAATTATTGGTACCATATGTGCCATGTACTTTTATGAAACTGTATTTGATGCTAGCTGTAGGTGGATAAAGAAGAGCCATGCAGGCTCACTGAACACACCACTCATAACTGTTTGTTGCATTTATTTCCCGAGAACCTGAAGCCAATCCTCAAATGTGACCTCTATTCTGAGAACCGATCTATCTCACCAATGGCTGTTAAATCAAAAGAGGCCTTGGCCTTGTCTTCAGGTTCTCCTAAAAAGCTGGCCAGTCTATTCTCAACATGCTTCACCTACTCATTTTTCTAATACCTTGTGTAAATGTTCCTCTACATGATTGTGAAGGTCAAATCCATTTCCCGTCACTGAGTGTGCAGCTGGGTCTCACGCCAAGCACAAATGATGAGTTTTTGGCAAATGTTTTCCATTTACTCCCCAATACTTGGCTTATGCAGTTCTGTAATGTCATACCCAGACTATCATAAGCAGTTACAAAGCCTTCACTAAGCTCAGTGTCCTTATCCATAGAATAAAATATGACAATCTGTATGTGACAGAGTTCTAAGATTCTCAAGAGGTAGTCCCCTGAAAGCACATGATATGAATGGCTGTCATGTTATGGGCCCTTCAGTAAACAACACTCTTTGTCATCAGTCTTTCTGGTAAAAGATGAGAAGTCTTGAAGGGTGAGCTTGGCCAACGGTGCATCAAGCTAGAAAAGAGCCACTATGTAGATGAAGGACCCGTCTCTCGAAAGATGAATGCTCCTACCACAGGAATTCTCAGCATTAATCACAGCCCATGAACAACATAGGTCAAGTCTCAGAGGAAGTATGGCATCATGATATTCATGTATACTCTCCATCTAGACATATCCAAATACATCCAAGCACTTCATATAAATTCATCTGGGTGAAATTAGCACATGATTGTTTCAACTAATAAATCTGTATTAACCACCAAAGTGAAAATGGGCAAGTTGATGAATTCTGACACGGATGGGAAGATAGTTTGGGAAGACACGCAATGTTGTTTCTGCTCAGTTATTTATGCAGTGTTGCCTCTTTCTCTTGCTTGCAGTTAAATTTGTGATATAGAGAATAAAGACCTGCTTCTGATGGCTTGGTCATGCTGCAGTTTCTTATTAATCCCACTTCATACCCATTTCTACATCTGTACAGTGGATTTAACAATAACAATCTCCTTTTGGGGATTTAGGAAAAATTAAATGAGATAGTATGTGCAAACTATCACAGAATATGCCATATAGAGATGCCATTAACTACTATTAATATGAATTTGTGAGAGTTTATTATTAAATAATACAATTTGTGTGTTAAAGGGCCCACACTAGGTGATCGTTTCTCAGAATTTTCCTTCTAACTAGCCTTATGAATACAGAAGAATGCTACCAATGATGAACATTTGTGAACAATCAACATATTGAATAAAGGGTATAAAAGTTGTCAAGCATGGAGGATGGCCAAAATCAACATAAGAAAGCAGATAGAAAGTACTAACGAGATCTGAAATGTCAGGGATTTCAGTAGAACTTACTTAAGAGTTAATAATGAAAAAGTTGATCAAACAAGCTATAGAATATGAAACAAACAATTAAAGAAAGTGGAAAAAGAAATTGTAGGAGGTCTCAGTTGGGAAATTCCTTGCCATGCAAGCACCAGAAGCTGCATTTAGATCATTTTTATGGATGAAACGAAGTCACAGCACTCACATTTGCAACCCCCCGGCCCTAGGACAAGTTTGAATTCCTGAAGCTCATTGGTCAGCTAATCTGCAAGTTTGTACACTGCAAGCTAAGTAAGAGAATGTGTCTCAAAAAATTAGGTTGGAGAACAATAGAAGTCATCTGATATTGACCTCTGTCTTCCTTATTCACATGGGCACATACACACACACACACACACACACAATATGTAACATAAACACACACATACATACATATATAAAACATATATAACACACACACATGTACATGCATAGAACATAGACCAAATATACACAGTAGCAACGAAAGAATCACAGTATGACTTAAAAAGAACAGGAAGCAGTAACTGATGAACTGAACTAAGGCAGAGACTATGCTGTAGAAGACTATGCTATAGAACCATATACACATAAGTCTTTCTCAGGGCCAACAGGCTTATGAGTAAAGCCGAGACAAAGCATATTTGCTTTAAAGAAAGGTATTTGAAATCCATTTAATCTTTTCAATGACCACACAGTCCCCACTTAGAGACCCTGTATAAAGCACAATATGCTATTTCCTTGAAGACAAGCTCATTAGTATGGTACATAAAAGAAAAAGGAGAATGACATAGTGTTCACAGTGAAATATAAGATAAAATAAAATGAAATAACACAGTGTACACTAATAGATTTAAGATCTGCTCGATAGTCATGTTATGCCCGTAACATTTATTACTTTACAATGTTCCTAAAGGTCTGTGAATGGCTCCAGGCATGCCAACAAATCAAACTGGGAGATCTACTGCACTGAATTTATAATAATGTCACTGTATCTTCTCTTCCTTTCTCCTCTGAAACCCATGCTCGCAGGTTTATAATAATAAACACATATATTACCCAAGCTTTGTACCTTAGAAAAGGTTAGTGTTTATGTCTAAAACTTCTTGGTTTAAGACAGAAAAACATAGAAAATATGAATAACATTAGAAATAGCAATGATATAGCTAAAATATATCTTAGCAGAAAAGAACATATCCACAGAGTTCGATTCAAACATAGTTATAGATTTTATTCATTCAGTAAGTATAGATGTTATCAGACACATAGAGGAAACTATAAACATAAATAGGTGAAAATAAATGCCATGCCATTTCTCAAAGAGAAGTATGTCATGGGATGTCGAAAGTGCTTAACATAGATGCTCAGTGACCTGCTAAGTTCATTCTCCATGCTCTCACTCTCTGGTGCTTTGACAGGTAAGAATGTGTTCCTGCCAGTGTATGTTAGATTATACTGCAGTATCAATGCCCAGGTATTAGTGATTTAATATTATAGTGATTTTATTTGTTGACCAGACTACATGACTTTGATTTGGAAGAAATGCCCCCAAACTGGCTCATATTCTTAGACATCCTTGGCTGCAGATAATGCTGTATGAGCATGTTGTAGAACTTTGGCAATATAGTGCTTAGATCATAGATGTAGGCTACTAGATGTAGATAGAGGATGTGGGCCCAGCCCAGCTTCCAGTCTTATCTGTCCATCATAGTCAGCAACCATGTGAATAAGCCACAAACTGAGCAACCAATGAAAGAGTATTGTGCATCACTGCCCATGTGGACTGTGTTTCCTGAAACCAGAAGTCACGGTAATCTTTTCCTTCTTCGAACCACGTTCGTCACAGCAAAGAGGAGAGCATTGAATATAGACCCGTAGTTAACTCAGTGACTCAGGGAGGCAGAGGCCCCTCCTGATATAGGCTTCAGTGATTAACACTGACAAAGGAAGGGACCTGCTAGCCTCTATCTGAAAGCCAGAGCATTCAGTCACACATCACCTTCACTTACAGCTAATTAGCTAGAATCACCCAGCCAATAGGAGACCAGAAAGTTCGGGCTCTAAGAACCTGGAAGAAAAAGGGAAGAAATGTTTCTTACCTACAGCTAATGACTACTAGTGGTCTACTATAATGTACAAGTAGAAATTGATTGATTTCAAGCTCCAAGATTAGCCACATGCCCACTAAGTCACTTAATCTCTCAAACCAAAATTACAATATACTAATGTGCTTCATTCCTATTTTCATTAGTGGTCCTGCAGCTTTCCTGGTGTGTTGATAAATGAACATCCATAAACACCTTAGAAACGCAGTGCTGGGTATAACTTGCATGTGGTCTGAGAGGACATTGTCTGGAGGAACTAGAGAAAAACTGTTGAAAATTGGAATCTGCTAAATGATCCCCGTGGATAAAAGAACAATTTGTGAATCTTGGCCAAAGCCTTCTGTGCTATCAAGATGAAATCTAAGAACTTCAAATATCCCTTCCTTCAGTAATGAAAAACTTAAAAGGCTTTGACCTCCTCCACCTCAGAGTCTCAAGATAATCAACAAAGTGGTCAGGTGCAGCCAGTAGCCACAGAAAACTATCCTTACCACAGTTTGCTGGGGGCCTTTCTTGTCTTCTCTTTGCTATGAATGTCAGAGTAGATGTTGAATTTAGCCCCAAGAAACATACCATGTCTTCCAATTGTGCTTGTCATCCTCTCTCTCTCTCTCTCTCTCTCTCTCTCTCTCTCTCTCTCTCTCTCTCTCTCTCATTTCTTTCTACAGAAATCTTTCTTGCATTGGATTAGGGTAGTATTCTGAACACAGGAATGTGGTTTCTGGGAGCCCATTCCTGACTCCTTCTGCCTCTATGGTCAGTATAGCATTGGAGCCTTACTAGATTTCTACATTAACTTAGTCTGCACTACAGTCAGATGTAGGGTGGAGTAAAAGCCTCATCTTTTCATTTTCAATGCCCCCCCCCTTAAAAAGCTTCTGGCTGACTAGAATTGTGTATTTTGTAGCCAATCTTGCATGAACTCTTTTTAGAATATGAAGCTTCCCTTTGCCCACTCTCTCTAAACTGTAATTTCTAAAGCTGTCAGCTTCATGTCCAATTCTTCCAAAATCTTGCTTCTTACAAAACTAGCCTGGGAAGCTTTCCAAAACATAGGAAGGCTTAAGTATATCTTAAGTATCTTCATCACACACACAAAAACAAATACAGAAGTATGTATGTTAATTAGTTTAATTCAGTCATTTTACAATATATACTTAATTTAAAATGTAGTGTACACTTCAAATATAGCAGTTTTTTATTTCTCAGTAAATCATAATTAAACATTTAAAAATTATATATTTCTGTCTTTAGAAGACTTATTAAAATAATTTCCTTGGTGTGGCCTGAGAATCTCTCCAGCTTTGAATCCAGCTCTGTGAGTGAGACCTGGAAACCATGTTTACTTATGTGTTCATATGTCATAATGATTTGCTTCCACAATTTTATGCCAATATGCTGAGACCAGTCCCATGCCTCTCTCAAATGTTAACATGTATACAGATAACCTCTTTAAAAATGCCTGTTGAGATTCAGCAGGTGAGAGCTGTAGTATACCATTTATTGGTAAATAGTCACATGCTATTTATACTTACTAAGAATCCAATTGTGAATGTGGGGTAGATAAGACAGATACCCAAGCATGTTTGTATCCAAATGTCCTCTAGGGCCCCTTTTCTGGGGGATGAGCTGGCCCCTATCCCTGCGATAAGGAAAAAGATCAGCAAAACTATCCATGAGTAGAAATGTGTTCTTGAGAACAACTAGCCAGAGAAATCTTTTCTAACAGAGATTACTATTATTTATTATATGATATAAAAATGCCTACATTGAGGACTGGAGAGCTAGCTCATTGGTTACATCTAGTACATCCTGTAGCCGCTGTTCGGTGGAAGTTGGAGACAGGAATGACTAATTTCTCGGGCATTTTACCTAACAGATTAGTGGAGAAAACTTGAGCCCCACGTTTGAGGAGAGACTATTTCTCAAAGGAATAAGCAGAGAGAGACCAAAGGAAGGTGCTTGAAACTATGTTCTGGTCTCCACGAACATGGAAGGCACCCATCTGAACACACGGGTGCACATACACTTACACACAAATAAATTAATGAATAAGTTGTTTTTTTCAGTGTCTATAGTGACAATAGAAAATCATAAGATCATCATGGAAAGACTTTGAACTGGGAACTCCGGCTTGACTGTCTCTTCCCTAGGAAATTTCTGCTGGAAGCTGTAAGGTGATATCGTACCTTTGTTTGCTTTCCCAATAGACAATTCCAGTCATCTATGGATGTTAAGCACCGGATTTGGTGATTTTCTTCCCTATCTGCTTCTTGCTATTTGTCCCTTTTCTTTTTATCTGCTACATGCCTAACAGAGTCACTCATTTGAAACTGAAAAAAAAATGAGGAATGCAGATCAATCTCTGGACCATAGAGAACAGGAGTAAGTACCAAGCTTATGCATTTCTAACAACCTTCTAGGCTGTTGGCATGCAGATCACTTTAAACTAGCTCATTAGTTTATTTATTAGGGGACTACTTTAAAACCTCATCTTATAAGGATTTTATTATAGCAGCCAAAAAGAATCTTTCATTATCCTGAATATATAAATAAATATAAGTTCACATTTATAACATCTCTTTATTATAAAGCCAGTCAATTCATGAGACCAGTGAGACTGTTTGATGAATTCGTAATTGTGGCTAATGTGAGACAAATGCACATTAGCATTAGTGTTTTCTCTTTGCATATTGTTTTGCTGATGAATGCCCTGACTTGCAGAGATGAAAACAACCATTTACAACTACCAAGCAGCTTGTCTCACAATCTCAGGTTAGGTGTCAGAGAAGCAGACAAGAGGGGAAGGACGTTTACTTCTCATGAGTGTTGCAAAAGCAGAAAAAGTTAAAGCACTAATGGTCTCCTGTGTGTTCAAATCCAAAGATACAGAAGAGGACATTTCATATCCAGGATGAATGAGATAGGCATAATTCCATTCAAATACCTACTGAACATCTCAGCCATCTCTGTGATTCTGAAAGATGTCTTAAACCATCCTAGTAAACAGATTCTATAGGTTTTCCCAACATAACTGAGTTACACTTTATAGATGCAATGACTTTGGAAATGGGAAGAATAGGTGAGAATAGCCAGGGTCTGTAAAATTATAAAAAGAGAATAACTTTAGTCTTTTCTCTGCAATAAGACAAATACATAAGTTGGTGTCCAGAGAATGTCAGAATAAAGATTTTTCTGTATCTCTTCACTCTGACTATTAAGGTTTGAGCCCAAACAATACATTTTCCAGAATAAGGCACCACTATGTCAAGCACTATCAATAACCATGCAGTGCAGAGTAAGAGAGCCTGTATCTATGCACGAGGCAGAGATATTAAAAGCATCAAGGTAATGATTTTTTTATGTCCAATGGTTGATTGTGCCTCAATATTAAAGAGGCTGGTGGCTTTTAATGATGAAAAAATTATGCAAACATTAAAAAACAATTTCATATAATTATTTGGAGTTTGCTTTCGTTTTACAAACAACAATTTAAAATAAATCCATTAATGCTGTCTGTGTGGAGTCAGGGGAAATGTATCATGCATTGCAGTTTGGTTTCATACCAGAAAATAAGCTCTCCTCCCAATACTGCATCATAAAGGAAAATTAAGAGCCCTCGGTGATTACTCCTGTGACTGGGAGTGAGGCTTTAATGAGGCAACTTCTTTGACAGAAAGTGGTTTGTTCATTTAACAAATTTTATGAAATGCTGGTATGTGCTCACTTCTCAGGAACCAGCATTACATATATCATTTACTTGTAGTTTTATCCATTTCTCCCCAGTGAAGTAACATTTCAATGTGTACTCAGGGCATAAAGTATACCAATCCTCCTGACACAGCCTCCCAAGTGCTATGGTTATATAGGTGTGTGCCACCAAGCACAGCAGCCCAGCCACGAACACTCCCATAACATACTCTTAACTTGACTATAAACTTACAAGAAAGGTTCATTATCACGAAAAAAAGCTCGCAGAGATACACAACACCATATTTGCAAGGCTCTGTCTTCTCTTAGTTTCCGAGGAACTCAGGAGAAAATACTTTGAGGCTAGACATTACTCAGAAACCAAGCGCCACCTAGAGGCAGGAGGGAGAACGCCAAGATTACCTCCATCTGCATCTTTCCTGAGTCTCTTGTCAACCTTCCATATTCTTTTCTGCCCAAGGCAACATGCAACTAACATGAACGCCTGATAATAACTAAAATGAAAATTAATCCTGTCTCAAAATAGTTGTCTAATATGATTTTTTAAGAGTCTGTCTAAAGCAGATAAAACAACACTGAGTTACAGTTAATGGATGGTATGATGTTCAAGTTGCCTATATCAGACGGTGATTGGACTGCAAACCTTCTAATGTAATGGTCTTCAAAGTCATATCCTGAAAAAGACTCTAAATGAAGCTACCCTAAAAATAGCCTATAGCATATATTTTCCTTGGCTGACTTCCATCCCTGCTATTAATTTTACACCAACCATTCCTTATCTTTAGTATTTTTATTAGTTCTTAAAGAGTTCCATACAGTGTGTTCTAATCATATTCACCCCTCCCTCAACTCTTTCCAGATCAACTTCACTTCTCTACACACCCAACTGTATGTCCCTGGTTTCTCTTTTTATAGCTTTCAGGACCAATTCGTGCTATCCAAATATTCTTTGACATGTGGCCTTGCACTGAAGCATTGTCAATTGTACGGGGGCTACATTCCGAGAGAAAATTCTCTCCCTCTCTACCAGCAGCTAACCACTGCCAAGAGCTCCATGGCAAAAGGTAGAAATTCACATCCATCTCTTCTCTCCATATTGGGATTTGTCTTGGCTTTGTGTGTACTGTGTCAGTCACTGTGAATGCTTAAGTGCAGCTTCCCCAGGTGCCAAAAAAAAAAAAAAGAGAGAGAGATTTTCTGGTAGTTACCCACCACCTCTAGCTCTTAGACACTTTCCTCTCTCTTCAATATTGATCTCTGTGCCTTGGGAAAGAGGATATGGTGCATATGTTCCCTTTAAGGCTGAGCATTCTGCAATCTCTTCTCTGCACCTTGTCCAGTTGTGTGTTTTTGTGTTAGTCACCATTTACTGCAAATAGAAACTTCTCAGATGAAGGCTGAGAGGGGGATTGATCTCTGGGTGTACTGAGAAGTCATTAGGAGTGGGTTTAATACTGTGTCCATTTACTAGAAGTAGAGTAGGTTGCTCCCTAGTCACAGATTCTTGACCTGGTAACAGTGGTAGGTATGGAATTTTTCCTATTGTGGAGTGGGACTTAAAATCCAATCTGAAAGTGGTTGGTTATTCCATGATGTTTGTGCCACTATTGGATAATTGCCTCTGTATTGGCCACTTATACGAAACATGTGACTGAGTTAATGGTGTGAAAGTGCAAGGTTTCAGCCCCAAGGAAAACTGCTTTCTAAAGGGCACACCATCTTCGTCCCTTGGATCACACCTCTTTGGACAAGGCATTCAAATATGACTAGTCAGGGTGAAGTCATACAAATAGGAAAGTGTGCTAAGAAAAGCAGGGGGAGCAAAGCAGAAGGAGGATATTGTACATCTGGGATCCAGTCATTCACTGCATACTCTGGGCTTCAGTGCCATGTGAGAAAAGTAATCCATGCACTTAAGCCAGTGTTTAATTAGGTTTTTTTTAAAATAACTCATAGCCAGATATAATCCTAGTACATTCATCAGCTTAGAAATAGACCATTCTTTGTGAGCTCAATTATGATAGCTTTGTATATCAAAATTTGCAGGGGAACAATATTCAGAAAGGACGAATTAATCTTGCTCTTATTTTACCAGCTACTGGAAAGTTTTTCATGGGTCTCCTAATAGGACTTATATATCCCCTCCTGTACTGACCATAACATTATTCATTAACACCCCAATACCATTTATCCTTTGAAAATGAAGCTTTAATCCAAGTAAAACTTCCTGATTACTGTTTTAGTAATGAAAGACTTCATATTCCATAGCTACCATCATTCCAATGGGATAGGTTAACAGAAAACAGAACCATGGTCCACTACACCAGAAGGATAGACCAGCAGACACATTGTCTAAGGAACTCTCAGGATCAAGATTGTAGGTTAACACCTTGTTTTTCTAGAATTTTCCAAGATTCTTAATGCATTATACACTCTTGGTGAAATCTACCCACTAAATCAAGCCTTTGCTTTATTTTTTTAAAACACGTTGATTATCAATTAAAGTTAACAACTTATTATTCTTCTGAACCAGAGTATTGAAAAACTCTAAAACTACTTATAATGGGTCCCTGGAACCTAATGTTGGATAAAGACCATTGGAAAGAGGCCCCTATGCTCTCGGCTAGAATTTCCAGCTTGCCTAACATTTTACTTACTCTGTGTAAGTTCTAAACTTACCAGTTTAGAACTCTTGCCAGTTCCCATAGAAAAGGCAGATCTTGTTGCAATATCAACCACGTTTACAAGAACCACGAAAAAGTGCGCCATTTATCAGCCTGGGTTTTTGAGCCATAAATGGGTAAAAATAACCCGTTTGGTTTTCCCCTAAAATATGATGTGTCATATGGATTTGATATTTTTACTAGCACAAGATGACAGGCCTTAAGGTCAGTGACACTTCTCTGAGAGTTTCTTAGATTAACACTACTAACAAAAACACCAGCCTTGACTAGTTTAGAAACTGTTAGCTTTTAATTTAGACAACTCAAACATGACTTCTAGTGCTCATGACTATATGTGAATGTGGAACATATGACCAGCTGCATGATACAGAGCTGGTCAGAGACACAGCTGTAAGGATGTTGGCACATATCCTGTGCTTGCATGGAGTTGCTGTGGGAAGGATTCTCAGCTGCCAGTGGTTTGGTGGTAATAAATCACTTAGCCTTGAATCCCTTCAAATCCTTAAAGTGAAAATCCACTTCCCATGGAGTAACAAATACAGACACTCCAGATCTTACATAAGCCGTATAGATACAACCAACTTCATTTGTCTTAGCTGTTGTTGCATGACTGTTGTAGCCACACTAATTACCTTATTGGTGCTGTGGACTTCTACCGTTCTAGCTTTACTTATGCAATTATTCCCTAGAAAGGCATCTGACATGTGCAAACACCACTTACATTATTCAAAGCTCAAATGAAGTAACGTATCTTCTCAGTCTCCTGAGAGTTCGTGTCTGAATGAGACCTTATATCACAACACACCCGCATGAATATCTACCCATAGTTGACAACTAGACTGTAAATTCCTTGAAAATATAGGTCATGCAGACAATATCTAAGACAAAACACAAAGGCTTGTGTATGAAGCACAATGCCATGTGTGGCATGATCATCATATCACCTACACACTCCAATTCCTTTTCTCTGAATTAAAGTAACTGAGACCTAAAAAGTCCATTCAATTTATACAATATCCTATAGATAATTTAGATTTGTAATTTAAACTACAACACCAATAGTAAAAGCAACCATTATCACAACTAATAATAAATGCGGACTTTTTGATGCTATTTTGATTTACTTCCCATGTCTGAGTTATCTTGAAGATAAAGCAGGAAACTCAGCTATCATCTCAGACAACTGCCTTCACCTCACCTGCCCAGCATATTTCTTATTGTACTTATTTGTATTATTGAGGCAGGGGATTCATTATTCTCATGATTATAAAATAGAGAAACAATTTGCGGTACACAGCAAGTACTCAGAGAATAAACATTGTCTTTTCTTTTCAACCTAGCTCCCAAGAGCAATCAGAAAGTTAGGCAGAGAATGTCAGAGGTTGTGGTATAAAAGAAAGGATGAATCAAATAATTGTCTCCAAACTCATTTTACTCTTCAACTTTGAACATTAATCCAGGGACAGGCAACATTAAAACTGGAACTTTAATGTTACAAAATGATTGAAAGGCTGATATCGTACTGAAATGATGGATCAAATCTCATATGAAATCTGCTCTGTAATAACATTTTATATTCTTAATAATACTCTGCTCTAAATATTGACAGTGAATTGACACTTGAGTGATAAAAGAATGATAAAAAAACATGCAAAGAATATTAGCCTTTTCCCCATAAGGTTAAGTAATGTTTTGATAAAAGAAAAACATCACTTTCTGGGAGTGATTCTGGATTGCTCTTCAATGAGGAGGTGAAAAGATCATAAGTCTAGTGAAATACATTTTAGTATGCTTATATCCCTTAAGTGCTAAATAATTACATGAGAATTGCAAAAACCTTGTGTGGAGGGATTTGGCCAACTATCAAAATTTTAATAATACTGAATAATCAGGAACTTAGAGCAAAAGAAAAGTGGAATCAGTCCGAATGAGCCACATAGGGCAGACCAGGGAGGGTAGAGAGGGATGAAGCAACAAACTGGATGACCTGTTGGCACCAGGAGGGCAAAGCTGTCTGAGGCTTTTAGGAACTTCATCCTAGAAACAAGGAATTTCTTGTGTTTATAAAGCTAGCCCTAAAGGAAGGACAATCCAGAGACTGCTCCACCTGGGAATCCTTCCCATATTCAATCATCAAATCTAGACACTATTGTGGATGCCAACAAGTGCTAGATGACAGGAGCCTGAGATAGCTGTCTCCTGAGAGGCTCTGACAGTACCTGGCTAATACAGAAGTAGAGGCTCACAGCCATTCATTGGACTGAGTACAGGATCCCCAATGAAGGAGCTAGAGAAAGGACCCAAGGAGCTGAAGGGTTTGCAGCCCCTTAGCACGAACAACAATATGAACTAACTAGTACCCTCAGAGCTCCCAGGGACTAAGACTCCAACCAAAGAGTACACATGGGGGGACCCATGGCTCCAGCAGCATATGTATAGCAGAGGATGGCCAAGACGGCCATCAATGGGAGGAGAGGAGCTTGGCCCTGTGAAGGTTCTATGCCCCAGTATAGGGAAATGCCAGGGCCAGTAAGCAGGAGAGGGTGGGGTGGTGATCGGGGGATGGGGGAGGGAACAGGGGATTGTCTTAGTTTTGGGGTTTTTGTTTGTTTGTTTGTTTTCTTATTTTCTTTTTCTTTTTTCTTTTGGAGGGGAAGCTGGGAAAGGAGATATTGTAAATAAAGAAAACATCTAATAAAAAAAAATAATAAAGCTAGCCCTGACTTGAGGACAGAAGGGAACACATATCCCTAACTGTGATCCCTACAGTCATTCTCCCACTTAATATGCAAGTATATGATTCTGTAAAACCATGGATATAATAATCATCTCAAACTAAAAAACAAAGAATAAAACAATACTCCTTCCCCCCTTCCATTTGTATCCAGTTCAGACTGTGGTGTTTCTTTCTTTAGAGTTATAATTTAAGATTACCACCAGCTCCATGTTGTTTCAACACACTGAAAATGTGAGTTTCTTTGACTTTTGTCTTCACCGTTATGTCCTATGTATCTAAGACTGACTACCATGCATCTTAGATTATAAATGTTGGTGGGAGGGGTGGGCATGGTGGTACACATCCTTAATCATGGTACTCAACAGACAGAGTCAGGTGGTTCTCTGTTAGAGGATAGCCTGGTCTACATAGTGAGCTCCTGGACAGCCAGGATTATGTAAAAAAAAAATGCCTCAAAAAAACAAAAATAAAAAATAAATGTTGATGGAAGAATATCTAAGCATTAATCCGTGGCTACACTCTGAAACATTGCATTATATACATATAATATATAATAAGTTACTTCAATAATAATGAAAATCTCCACTGATACTTAATATTGAGGCTGAGTTGTTTGCGTTATCGACAGTAATCATACGTTTGCATATGAGTACATAGATACATATACATTTTGTTTCTCCACATTTTTTTTAAACTGGAAAAGATGCTCTCCTAAAAATGTATTGGATAAGTATTTTATACTCTGTAGAAAAATTTGAAATTAGAAATATTTAATATGTGAAAGAATCTCCTGAGAGGCTTGGGAATCACTACTTTATATTCCAACAACCCGACCTTAATTTCTGCCTGAGAATGCGTTCTACTTTGCTTTCTCTTACTGTGATAAATACCCCAACCAACAGCAACTTGGGAAGGAAAGGATATTTCTTAGCTTACAGTTGATATAGTTCATTATAAAGGGAAGTCGGAGTAGGAGTCCAAGACAGGAACCTGAAGACAGGCACTGAAGCAGAGACCATACACTTCTCACTGGCTTGCTTCTAGGCTCACATTCAGCTACCTTTGTTTTAAAGCCTGACCCATCTGCCTATGGATGGTGACACTCACATTGGGCTGGGTGATCCTGCATCAATTAGCAGTCAGGAAAATGTCCCGTACACATGATGTCAGGCCAACCTGGTGGAGGCAATTCTTGAGTTGTTTCTTTTTCTAGGTGTATCAGATTCACAAAGCAGGATTAAAGATCACAGTAGGCATCGGTAGGTTGTACAGATTCTTTTTACTTTAGTGCTTCACACATGCCCAGGGAAACACTCTACCACTGAGTTACACTTCTACCTCTCCCAAGAATTTTTTTTATTTACAATTTTATTTTATTTCCTATTATCATTTTATTAGCTATTTTCTTTATTTGCATTTCAAATATTATCCCCTTTCCTCATTTTCCCCCTGAACCCCTCCCCATCCCATCCTTCTCCCCCTGCTCACTAACCCATTCACTCCTGCTTCCCTGTCCTGGCATTCCCCTACACTGGGGCATCGAGCCTTCACAAGACCAAGGGCCTCTCCTCTTATTGATGTCCCACAAGACCATTCTCTGCTACATACGCAGCTGGAGCTATGGGTTCCTCAAACATCTCCTCTAATTCTGTGATAAATTATACACTTAGAAACGAAGGGTTCTCCTTATGTTTCCCAGTAAAATAATCATTTTTGAGGCAGGAAAGATGATGATACACGTTTAAAGGAAAATTCTTTTATAACAGTTAAGGAGAATGCTAATTTAATTTATATCACTTGATCTTGACCTCTGAGCAGAGATACTTGCAACACTGAGTCAGAAGTAGCCATTCCTAAACCAAGGGAAAATAACATTCTTCCACATGTTTATCCCATACAGCCTTTGAGAAGGCATCATACCTTAGAAAGTGTCATCTACTGGTCATA
>NW_022196913.1:92099705-92140265 GCF_008632895.1 Mastomys coucha
AAAAGCTGTAGTTATGAAAAAGTCTAGTATGGCTCATGAAATATGTATTAAAGCTAAAAAATTAAAACAACACTACTAAAGAGGATGTCTCTCCAAAAAGCCTCTCCAATGAAATCAATATGCAGACATACACATGTTTGTTAAAAAGACACCAAACATCACTCTTTCTTATAGATGTATATATTTGTATATGTATACATATACATATACATCCTTTCTTATATATGTATATTTCTAATATATATCTCTATATCTATTTCTAATATATATGGCTAGAGAAAGAAACATTGCTTGGTCGCCATAGGGGGAGAAAGTAAAAGAAAAGCAAAGAAAAGAAAAGAAAAGAAAAGAAGAAAGTCAGGCTTAAAAGACAAATAGTTCAGGTAGTTATGGTACGGGGAATATTTTGTGTAAAGATGGGAATTAATGGTGACAGTGTTCACTGGAGTAGGTCACCGACTTAGTCTGCTGAACCAAAACAGAAAATATCCATGAGGTGGAGGGCTTTAGGAAGGGTCTACAAACAATGACATCAAATACGACCTCCTGTCTAATTTAGGGGGAACAGATTATTGTGGGTATCACAGCTAGTACAGAAGGAACTTATCAGGGCTACTTCATTCTAGCCTATCATTTCTATATGTAATTAAGGTGCAATGCTTCCCAAAACTGCCTAGAACTCATATTTCAGTTGAATTTCTATTATCAAATGATAGCACCTAACTTAAAACATTTACACTGGGCTTGCAAGCTTCTGCCCACTTAGATGAGCTGAAATTCCAAATATAAACTGAAGGTACTGTAGGGATTTGGGACATTTATAGTTTGTCTTGTACTTATAGATTGTTTTTGCCTGTAGGCTCAGTTTATCCCCGTCACAGTGTAGAGAGAAAGCTCATAGGAGGGTGTAAAGAAGGCAGAAGGAATCAATTTGTTAATATCCTTACATATCATTCACAAGGACTTAGTGAGCAGCATCTAAACTGAGTCTTTCCCATTCATTAGGCTCTCCATTGCTACAGGAGAAGAAAGCTAACAAGCTGTCAAAAATAGTTCATTCTCCTTCTATCTACAATGTATTTAAAGTAGTCCATAATTTGTTTAAGTTGTAAACCATCTGTGAGTCCTTATGCCCTTTTGCATATGAGAGATAGATTTAGTCAATACAAGACAATTAAGTAGAGGCAATTATGGCTTATAATAAGATGCCAGTCTTGAACTTGATGGTAGTATGGGCTACCAGTAGTTTATAAAATTTGAGATGAGTTTATTTGAAAATAATTTGACGTTGGAAAGACAATAATATTAAATTAGCCAGCACCAGTGTACACAAAAGGTCACCTGAACCTATAGCAGAGCACATAGCAGCAAGATGTTATGGGGCATAATTAAAAAGCTCCAGAGTCTGACATATTCCTCTGGTGCTAGCAAAAATGTGTGGAGTGATATTTATCTAAGGCCCCCTGCCTAACACTTTCCTCATGTTCTTCAATCCCAGCAGTGCTCACGTGCCACATCCTGGCAGAGGAAACCATCCCTTTCCCTTCACCTGAGCCGCAGTTAATCATAATGCATACAGATACATTAGACCAGCAGAGTGCTTTGAATCGCTTTATTTAAGATTCAAGCAGTCCAGTAACACAATCTTGACCATCTCCTCTAGCCATCATTCAAGTCCCAATAACCTCTAAGATAGTTAAATAAAAAAATTCCAATTCTGAGCACATGCCTTTCATTCCAGCACTTGGGAGGCAGAAACAAGCAGATCTCCGAGTTCGAGTCTAGTCTGGTCTACAGAGAAAGTTCCAGTATATCAGGGCTACAAAAAGAAATCCTTTCTCAAAACAAAACAAAACAACAACAGAGAAAAAAAAAACCAAAAACCAAAACAACGAAAAACAATAAAAGCAAAAAACCAAACCAACCAAACAAAAACAAAAAACAAAACAAAACAAAAGACCAAAAAACAAACCAAAACAACAAAAAACTCAAACAGAAAAAAAAATCCAAAGGAAACAACAACAACAATACAAAAACTCTATTCTGGATGCTAATCAAAAGAGGTTTGCCATGTCAAATCTGTCATCCTTAAGGGTAGCCACAAAGTCAGACATGAGAACTGTGATGCTCAGCAGCCTCTCCGACTGCCTTTCTACACAGGGATTTTTCTGATTTTTTTTTTTTTTTGTACTTTAAATAGTTAGGTTCCAATTATATATTCCTGTCCATTTGCTTTTCTTCAAATCTATCCCACCACTTGTTTCTGTTGCTGAAAGGCATATTTTTCTGTGTTTCAGACAATAAAATAAAAATCCAGTGTGTTTACTTATGTTCATGGGTGCAAATACACATGTGTACACTGTGTGTGTGGACATCAGAGGTTGACACTGTTGCCATCCCCCAATGTTCTTCACCTTATATTTGAGACAGGATCTCTCCCTAAAGCTGGACCCCAGCCACGGGCCAGACTGTTTGGGTAGTAAGACCCTAGGATGCTCCTGTCTCCATCTTTCCAGCCGTGGGATCACAAGGGCATCAAGGAAAACAGAACATAGGTGCTCATGCATTCGTAGTAGGCACTTTACTGACTGAGCCATCCCTTCAGCCCAATCAATAGACATCTAGGTCTTATTTGTAAAGATAATATATTTTATAAATTCTATATGCCAAGGCAAGTAGAAGATATATGTTTTTGTTTGTTTGTTTGTTTAGTTTTGTTTTAAGGTTGATTCTCGTTTCCCTAATTCCCACCAATAACCAATGAGAAACAAACAAACTATTTTGATTCGTACTGGATCCTGGTACAAAGTGGGGCCTTGGCATGCTCATCTACAAGGAGAAAAAATTAGCTGAGTAGAAGAAAAGGGTGACATTCTCTAGAGTAACTCTATATATAAGTCAAAGAGTTTGGACACAACTTCCACTGAATATGGCGACATCAATTCCTGGAGTCTGGTAGGTGGCTATACTCCTAGCACCTACACATGCCTAACTAGTATGGAAAGAGTAATTGTCCCATCCCCATATGACTATCCTGAAGAGTTGGATTTATTGTTATTGTCTAACAATAATTCCTGGTACATAGTAAGTGGCTTGTTAATACCAAAAACATCAAAGGGGAGAATATTAGACCCATTAAGGCAACCAGAAAGAATTTCTATGATAAACTATCCCCAAGCATTTGCAGAATGCAACATTTTTGAGAAGTTTTATGGGAGCCTTTGTTACTGCCTATCAGGAGGATACAAATTGTCTTAGAAAAGATCACACATGTTACCTAGTTTCCTGGAGACACAGATACTTAATGAGACTTTTAAGCATCTGTTGATAATTGCTTAGCTTTTGACTATTTAAGTTTGTAAGAAATAGCTTCCTGAAACATCATCCACAGTATAAATTAGAAGAGGAAGCTCTTGACTCCCATACATAACTGGAAATTCATTATTGCAGTTGACTTTAAATTATGGGTTTTTTTTTTTTTGGATGATGTTTCTTTCCCTCTCTGCTACCCAGAGTTCTAGACTCATAACCTACCTAATGACCTTCACGCTGAATACTTGGGAACTTCTAAAGAAAAGTATCTTTAAGTATTTTCATGTCTTTATGTGGTTATTCAGTTGGAATGCATGTTTGTGCAATACACATCTGAATCTTCTTTTGTCTTAGCATCCTTGGTACCATCCCTGGACATACACAATTGGTCCTTTGCATCCATGTAATAAATGTTTGTGAAAAGGATGAGCTCTTAAATAGAGAATTGTGAGAAGCAAGGGCTCAAGATTATAACCTTGAACAGCAGAGATACATTGAAGAGTCAAGAGATACAGAAATGCAGAAAATATCATCAGCTGGAGAGACACAGATGTCTGAGGGAAGAGATAAGCCTGATTTATGGTCATAGACATGTGTGTCTCTGTGGGAATGACAGAAACAGAACTGCAGGGTAGCACTGCTCACTTACCCTTCAAGATCCTCAGTGAAATGGTAAGTACATTTTCTGAGCTTTAGTAGATCCATGATTATCCATTTAAAGTTTCCCTTATGTCTCTGTATGCCCATTTATGCCCTGAGAAACTCGTGAGAGTCAGCATATGAGGTACCTATTTACCAAATCACTTCTGAATACCACACATTGGCTAAGTACTTGGAATCTTTAGTTGTATCAGTCAATAAAGAAGACCATAAGTGGCTAAAATGTTAGAGTGAGCCTAACCCTAGAATTTACTGCAGCTCTGGTTGACATTCTTAGTTATGTCCCCACCCAGAACTTTAAAGCTCCCTGGAACACTTCAGTACAATATATTTATGTTTATTGTATAGTACATGGAACATAGTTGTATTCACTTTGCTGATATATGCAGGTGCGATGGCTGCTCCTTTGCCTTCAATGACACATGAGTTCATGATGGTGTCTCTCATTGAGAGGTGCTGAGGCACCCCACGCTACTCCATATAGCTCTGCCTGGAGGCGATTTGCTTCACAGTGCAGCCTACGGGAACACATTATTTAAGAAAGGAAGGAACGGCCACGGATTGTCTAGAGGTGTGCGCATTTAAAGTTAGGACACGCTTTTACTGGTCACAACCAAATAACATGATTTAACAGCTAGTCTGTGTTTTCTAGATCAGCTGGCTAATAAGGCACAGCAACATCATTTGTGTTCAAGCCATTAGGGTACATTTAAGTTCTGTGTTTTAAAAAATGTAGTAATTATGTTGCTGCTTCCATAAGATATAATTGCATCCTGTATGATTGCTGATAATTTCAGGTAATTGTCAGCACGACGAAAGAGCTCTATGTGGCCCCACAGAAGAGAATACCCCAGGGAAGAAACTACAGACTCAAGTGGAGTTGAGAAAGGGGAGGGTAATCTCATTGGTGGTATAATTTAAACTTTTCTAACTTAATTATCTTATGACAAACATAAAACTGAAATACCCCTCTAGGTTTTAGCAACAAGGGAAGAAATGGCTATAAAAATGTCTGTCTTCCAAATCAAGCTAACTTTTCAGAAATTGTAGTCAATTTAAATTTTTTAGACCCCCCCATCTGAATATTCTCACACCACATTATTGTGGGAGTGGTAAGAGACTACAGAAATATGAGGTGCTTGAAATCATGGCCATTACTGCTGTTGCAGAAAATTATGAAAGTCAGTTTTATTCCTACACTGTTAGGATAAATGTGAAGGGAATAGGACAAAGAAAACTTAAAATACAAATGTTTAGTGGACTCAAAATGCCGATGCATTTATTCCTAGGCATGTACATAGAATAACGTTTTGGAAAATTTAGCCCACCTAAGAAAATACAGGTGTTCGGTACTAAACTGTGATGGGAGAAAAGACTTAGGAAAGCCAAGTGGTTCGTGAGGATTGTTCAGTGTTAGCATAATTGACAATGGAGAGAAAACTTTATGTTTCTCTTCTGGAAGACTCATCAATAAGATGTCTAAAGACAATCACTTACATTTTTTGCTATAGCCAAATATCAAAAGGTCATAGTGGCTCAATTTACTATTTCTTATACAAACTTTTTTTTTTTTCAGATTTAGGAAGGAGAAGAGCAAAGAGAGAGTAAAACTCCAATCAGCCTGAGAGAAAGGTTAAAGTCATTCTCTTTTATATCCATTCTGGGTAGTGATCCATAAAAAATAATTAGGACAAGGGTAAACCTATTATGTAGCACAGATTCACTATCAGTCTCGTCAATCTACATATACTCAGTCACTAAAGATTTGGTGGTCTCTCTCTCTCTCTCTCTGTCTCTCTCTCTCTCTTTCCCTCTCTCTCACGTGTGTGTGTGTGTGTGTGTGTGTGTGTGTGTGTGTGTGTGTGTGTGTGTGTCTGAATTCTTCTTTCTTCATGCAAGATTTTCCCCCTTTGGTCCAGACTAGCAATCTTGTACATGCTGATCTAAAAATTGTAGTGTTTCTCCTTCTCCACTTTATTTTGTGCACTGACCAATTCTTCACACATTTCTAAACATCCATCATGCAGCTGTTATCTCTACCCAGCACTCACTGTCTGTCACATTTGCCTTGATCCTCCCTTTGAGCTAAGCTCCTTTAATACCAGCTGCCATGTCCATTTCCCTCATCCCTTTGCTGAGCAGAGGTGGCTGAGCACAGGGTCTATCCCTCTCGGATGCAAGAGGATTTTGTATTAGAGACCTGTCAGAGCTGGTCTGAAGGAGGGCACATTTGGAATCATTTCTCTTATTGACAGATAAGTGCTCTTTGTCATTTATTCTCCCCTTCTTGCTTTTACCTTTCACACTGCTTCCATATTTATCCTCTAGCTGTCTGCATATTTGACAATGCCATGGCTGATAGTCTTATACTACCAGATATGCACGCAGCGCTTGAAGTGACTGATGCATGACCTTCACCACATTCTACGCTTAACACACAGATCCGGGCTTCTTCCAAGACTGTTTGGGCTGTGCCAATGATCCCAATGGGGTCATTATTTTAAATAATTAATAATAATACTAATACTACTACTAATAATAATAATGTCAAGTGATAAGAGCAAGAATTTATTAAGCTTCTTTCTTCCCACATTATAAATGTTATACTTCTATATCACCTCGTTTTGTTTGGATTTAGCCAGACTCAAGTTACAGGAGCAATGCAAAAGCAAAAGCTATTATCCCCTTTCCATTGGCAGAGTAGGTGTTTTTGCCTAGTCTTTCAAATAAAGATCGCCTTACTAAATAGGAAGTCTTACACTGAGTCAGTATTCACATTTGTCAACAGAAAAAGCATTTTCGGCAAGGAAGTACTGGCTAACTAACAAGGACTATAGCACAAATGATAATTAACATATTCATGGTTTGTTCAGTATCCTCAAAATTGTGAGACCTCAGGGATGGAAAGTTTTCTTCCCATAACTCCTCATTGGTTACAGTCTCTAGTGATAGAGATTGCTTAGTAACGATTATTGATTATCCAGGTCAGAGTTGCTTAGTTGGTCTGTGTGTGTATGAGTGTCTCTCCTTCTTCTCCTCTCTCCCTCCCTCTCAGTGCACATATGTATAGGAGGGCAGACAAAGAAAAGAGAAAAATCACATGAGAGCAAGAGACAACAAGGGAGAATCCATACCCAGCAAATCACTTACATTCACTTCTCACGCTTTAGAGGACTCTGCTAATGACTCGGTGAGAAGAAGGGAGATTCTCGGCAGCATTTTAGGATACTGGAGCATATCAATGCTTGATTTATAGTAACAGCATTTCGTGTGCCAAATTAAATTAAAATTGAATGCCAACATAGAATAATAGATGTTAAGTTCAATACTAAATAATCATACTTCATCAGCAAGCATGACCTTTAACGATGTTCCCATAAAGAAAAGAAATGGGAAAGGAATATTTCACATTAAAAAGAACTTTTTTTTTTTTTTACAAAGTTGCTGTGAACTTTTTATCTCCTGGTGACAACACAAGATTAAAGATTTCATAACCAACTTAACTATGAGTCTTGTCAGCATATCCATCCCTAATTTGTTATCTCCAGAAACAAAGGAATCACGAACAAACCCAGCACAACAGACTCCAATAAGACTTTTTCAATACTTTTCTATTTACCCAAATTAAAAACAAGGCATGAGTTGTTTCTAAAAAAAAAAAAAAAAAAAAAAAAAAAAAAAAAAAAAAAAAAAAAAAATCAGCAAATAAGCACGTTAAAGCATCCCAAGTCAAGGCTGTAAGAGATTATTCTGGTGTAAAGACATTTTACACATAACCACATAGTAGATTTCTGTCTGGATCTCTCTACTTAATAAGATACACAATGTTTCTGGTGGTTTTGGCCCTTGGGGGTTATTCTGATATTTGAAATTTCTGTAGCTGAAAATGCAATTTTATAGGGCTTTACAAAGTAATACATATATATATATATATATATATATATATACATATATATGTATATATATTATTTGAGAGAGAGAGAGAGAGAGAGAGAGAGAGAGAGAGAGTATTACATCTGATAGCAGTTGTCCCAGTTTAACTGAAGGGGTCCGCAATGTGTATACTGAGGAACATGGAAGTTATAAAACAAGCTGGAGACCCTGTCAGAAACTGCTGACTTGACTCATACTTTATTAAAGTCTGTCAGGAGGGGAGCAGAAAGAAGGTGCTATCTTAATTTCTTGTGGAGAGAAAGTTATAATCATTTACTTTCAGACAAAGAGATCCAAGAGTAGGGATAAGTCCAGGTTTGAAACAACCCATAACGTTGAAAGCAGGTACCACTGCTTTCAAGCTAAGACAGACCCAGTTTAGAATTGGCTCTCATTCTTGACTTTGATAGTGTAGAATGCCACCCTCCCACTCACCCTGTCACTGCTGTTAGAGTTTGTCTTATAAGCAGCACAGGAGCTTATCCACGCTTAGGGAATAAAACTGAACGGATGTGGTGTATTTTCACCTACCCGAAATGCCCATGACTCACATACTTTTATAAACACACTGACTTTGCATAATTAATGCTTCCTACTCAGTGTCCCCAGTTGCCCAAGCTGAGGAACTCAGAAAACACATGGCAAGGGTACCAGCTAGTGTCCTTTGAAGTCCAGGGCGACTCATTCACAAGGGTCTCCATCTTGCCAGTGTTGCTATTGTCCCTAATCCAAGCCGACACACACATCCTTTCAACATACACTCCAGTCCTCTGCACTTCCGAATCCTCCTGCCTCACACATCACTGTCTGTGCTGCCTGCAGTCTCTAGTCTCATTCCTTTAGCCTCTTCTCATAAAACTTTGGATGCCTGTAAGTCAATCTGTCCAGCTTGTATTCACTCTTTCCTCATATTCCCAACTCTTTCCTCTTGATGGGGTCATGTCATTAGAACTTACCATCATTTTTTTTCCAACACATTTTATCGATTGTTTGAGAATTTCACATCATGCACCAAATCTCACTCACTTCACATTTTTCCTAAGTCTTCTACCCTCTCATGATCCCTGAAAAATGAAGAAGGAGGAGGCAGAAGAGGAGGAGGAGTATCAGGAGGAGAAGGAGGAAGAGGTGAGGAGGAAGACGAAGAGGAAGAGGAAGAAGAGGAGGAGGAAGAAGAAGGAGGAGGAGGACTCAGTGGAGCATGGTTAAGCCCTAGTATCCAGCCCCTTTAAGAAAACTGAGTCATTCCTCACCTGCAGCCCTCCCCCGAAGCCCCCAATTGTGGAGAGCTACATTTCCTTATCACATTTTTAAAAGTTCTCTTCAATAATGACCATCATTTTATCTTTCTCTTTCTTAAAATGAATTCTCTCCTGAAGCTCCATTCCTTTTCCCACCTGCTCCATTTCATAGTGAAATACGTAGAAAGTTTTCACTAGTTTTGCTAGTGTTCTCCAAATGCACTTAGCCCGTTCTTTACCAAAGCCACACTTATTTGGCTTAAAAACAAGGCAAACAAACAAACACTTAATATACTACATAGACAAAGCTTTCATCATTAACAGGGATCCACACTGCTGAATTCTAGGGTCAGCTCTCAGGTTCTGTAGTCAGCATATCAGGATCATTTGTTTCTATCATTACACCTCAGTGTGCTTTCTGGTTTTAGTACCTAGGATAACTCATAAACTTTCCCTCCTCCTCTGCTTTGCTTTTAACTAAGTACTTGCTATTTTCCTTCAATTTTCCTGATGTCTAAGCATACCCCAGCATTCAGTAGGTATCAGTTTTTCCCGAGGAAACTTATCCAGTTTAAAAACAACTTCTTTGTTGTTGCCTCCTAGGCTTGTATCTGCAACATGGACTTCTGGGAGCATCTGGCTTATCTATCAAGTTCGCTGTTTAATATCTCTCCCTAAAAACTTCTAAAAATGAATTCCTGGTTTATAGGTTATAATTAGGATTCCTCGCATAGCAATCCTAATCCTCTTTTGACTCTGATGGTACCTAAGGCTTACCAATTGCCCACATCAAAACTCTTGAGTCAGACTTAACTGCTTCTTATCCGTGGCATTTGTACAAGCCATCCACCACAAAAACACATTTTCTGTACCTTCAGAATAGAAATGCCCGAATCCTCCTCCCTATGGCCATTGTGTCCTCATTGTTCAGCCAACTCTCTCTCCCCTAGAGGAGCACAATAGCTTCCCAAGTGGCATTCCTGTTTCCCTCTTGATGGTCCCCTCTCAAGAGAGCAGCACAGGCAAAAATGCTGTCAGTTTGTATCACATCCTAATGTTGTTCGCTCCCAGAAGAAGCAAAAATGTGCACAGAAGTTCACTACACTTCATGTAAGATGTACTCTTTCTCCATTCTCTGGTATGTTTCCTGCCATCTTCTCTATAGAAGCCATGCTGGCTATTCAAGTAAGCTCAGTCTCAAGAGTTTTTGTATAGTTTACCTATATTGGCCTAAATTTCTGCAAGAAAGGCTACCACCTGCATTTTCTTCCAGTCTGCTAGCAACTGTTGGTAATTTCTTCCCTGACTTCCCACTGTTGTCTTTTATCTGCCCAACTTGCCCTCATCATGCTCATAATAGCTTCTGATGACAATTATCACCAGAGCACATTGTACATTTCCCTATTTTATTACTGACTAAACCTTTTGCCAGAATCAAAGTGTCATTACAACAGACACAAGTATGCATTCATCCATACTTCAAGCACACTAGCTTGAAGGAAATAAGGACCTTAAATAAGGTTTCATCTGGCCCTTCTGTGTTCTCTTATCACATGGAACAACCTCCAACTCCAATGACTTCCACATTTTGTCATTTTATTTATACGATTATTATATAATTATGGCACCTCATTTCTCTTTCCTCCCTCCAAGCCCTGCTATACATTCCTTCTTACTCTCTTTCACATTCATGGCCCGTTTCTCATTAATCATTATTCTATGAATATATTTATACACATACATCTAGTCCTAAATATGCCCTGCTAAGTCTGTATAACGCTACCTGTGTGTATGTTCTCAGGGCAGAGCATTTGGTCTTGGGCAACTGGTGTGCTCTTCTCTGCAAAAGACTGTTTTATCCCATTCTCAGCACTCCTTATTTGCATAGAGACTTTTTGTTGCTATTGTTTTGGTTTGTGTGTGTCTGTGTGTATGAGAGAGAGAGAGAGAGAGAGAGAGAGAGAGAGAGAGAGTGTGTGTGTGTGTGAGTGTGTGCGTAGAAGTGAGGCCTTCTATGTTTTTCCATGTCCACTTTGTCATATGTATTAGTACTCTAACTATTGGTTAGGGCTATCCAAGAGATTTCCAAAACATACAGCCCATTACTATTTCCCTTGGTTCCCCTAAGAGGTAAAAGGGGAATATTATCTTGCTGAAGATAATATGCATTTCATAAACAGGGCCCAGAAGCCCCTGAGCTAGAAGTAACCCAAAAGACTCCTTGATGAGTAGCTTTCACAGTACTCAAAGAAGCCATGTAAGCTTCCAAGGAAGGACGCTAACCAACACTCCTCTACACTTATGATGCCTACGAACTACATCATGCACCATCACATAACCACCCTAAGGCTCCAGGAGTGGCATGTATATCAAGGAGTGCCAGTAGCCAACAATTCTTTAGTTGGACACAAAACTCACTTAAAAGAAAGAAATCATGGCTGCTACCAGAAACAAAGCCAACTACCCAGGGTTAGTGAAGTCATGGTCTTAGGAAGAGAACCTAACAACCACCACTTTACTAAACAAGAATAATGCCTAACAACAACATAAATATTTGCAATTATACTCACAGATATGTATAGTCTTTACCCCTCACAAAGGAAAATTCTTTTTGCAACAGAGGGAAACTATTACAGAAAACCATAGCCAATCAAAATGCAGAATTGTGGAAACCAGTCCCAGTGGATAGATATAAAAAAAATAAGCCTGCCTCTAAGGTTCAGAGAACATCGAAGAAGACGGGACAGAAAAACTGTACACTTAAAAACTTTGTGGACACCACATGCAGTTCCTGTAAGTGGAACATGTTTTCTGTCTTCTTAATGGGTCGGTAAGCTCAAAATGTTTGCGGTATCTCACACATGTCCCTACTTTGTCCTGCTTTCTACACTCTTCTATGTTTCTAAAGCAGTTTAGAGGAATTCATCTCTTGGCAGTTAGGTTTGGGGGTTATTTAGTTTATATGATCACAAGACTGTATATACAAACTTCAGCTCTGTCACATAGATGAGAGGAAAGCCCTGAGCCACATCTACTTTGTCACCACAATTTTTTGACATCAATAAAATTAAAATTTAGAAATTTATTAACATTTATAAAACATCGAATTTCACTTATTACAATTACTTTATCCATTGTACTTGTTAGGACTTAATATAAGGATCAAGTCCTATTTGCCTTAAGATGGCAAAATTTTTGTGTGGAGAGTAAATGGAAAACTATCAGTATATAATAACTAATACTTACTGGAAGCTCATTAGCATCCTGCCATTTTACATGCATTTCCTCATTTAAGCTTCTTGATAATATGAGGCAGAGCCTAATAAATCTTAGAAGGGTCACCATGTGTTTACTGTTCTAAAGGTGGTAGGTTCTGGGTGAACACAGCCAATAAATGAAGAGGACTAATGTCTCATGCAATAGTCAACTTTATTTAGAGCATCTGGCAATTTGTACTCTGAGGGTTAAGAGAAGAGTCACAGGAGTAAAGTGGACAGTCACATGGACACACCACACATGGCAAAAACATGTTTTTCCATAGAGGAATATGACTAACAGCTGAAGTAAACTCACTCATATCTGTTACATCTGGAAACAGCATGATAACACATTCCAAGAACAATTTTGAAGTGAGGCCACAAAACTCTTGTTTTCTTACAAGCATTCAGAATTCTCACATGAATCTATTCTTGAACAAGACTTAATATAAGGATCAAGTCTGACAACCACAGAGGGAAAGCCTGTCTAGGGTGGGTACAGACCAGAACCACCTGAGATGCTGATAAATTACAATCTTTGTTATAACTTCTAGATATTCTCATTTGCATCTATGGAGACCAGTTCACTGTCCAGGCACAGCAAGCTTGAAGCAACACATCAAATGGGGTTACTAGAAGGAACTTTGAGAAGAGATGGTTATAGAGGTACTGGCAGGAATAATGTAGAAACCCATAAAAAGAAGCTTTTATCCCCAGCATTAAGGGAGCAAGGTAGAGGAGCAAGTTGTGATGTGACAAAAATCGACATCAAGGGAGGAACCTGACTGCTTTTCTCAAAGTCACAGGCAGAAAGGCCAGAGGTCAAAAGAACCCTGACATAATCAATATAAACCAATCTTATTGGGCATGAGGTAAATCAGACAAAAGAAGAGAGATACTGGCCTGCGGGGTTCAAAAAATTCCCCACATCAAGCCTTTCGAGAGAAATACTGGTCCAGGAAGTTGCACAGGATATACTTAAAAAGCATCCAAAGATGTCTTTTAAATGCATTCTCTACTTCTAGCCCTGCATTGCTAGATGATCCGCCCAACAGGATCATGTGTTGAGCTCTTGTCACCTGATGAAGATGTTTTGGGAGGTTTCAGAAGCTTTCAAGTTAAAGCTCTAGGGCAATTAGATCACTGGAATATAGACATTAAAGGTTATATCCTGACCTTATTTTCAACTTAGTTCTGTGCTTTTCAAACTCTAAGATGAGCTCATGTTTCCCCTGCTGGGGAAGAACTAGCTTTGATACTTTCCTTGTCATGATAGACTGTGTTTCCTCAAACTGTGAACCATAATAACTTCTTTCCTTAAGCCACTCTAGTGAGGCACTGGGTCACAACAATGAGAAGCATAACAGATACACTATAGAATCAGGTTATTTCCTGGATATGCCCAAACCTAATACATCACCACACAAGGCAACCAGTACCTCCTATAATTTTAGCAACTGGACAGCAACCTGTTTGTCACACACCTGCCTAGAAACATGGTACCTTGGGACTCTCTTAGAACACTTTCCCCTCTCTCCTTTCCAAATACTAAACCATGAATCCTTTCCTACCACCTCAATGTATCTTAGATTTTTTTCCCTTTTCAGTTCCTTGCATAGTCATTTCCTACTGGCCTGAGTCCACATTGTCTTTCTGTGGATCTCTGAAATGAGCTAATAACTGGCTACTATGCCTCAAATAACAGCACACATTATTATTTTCTTCTGAGCTGCGAAAGCATTTTTATAAACATGCAAATGTATCATATTTCTCAAAGGTAATACCTCCAAGTATTGACCCACAGCACACAGATAGAGTGCCCACACACACACACAGACACAGACACATGCATGCACACACACAGGTACACTTGCATGTACATGCACTGTGAATGCATCACACATACACACACACAGTGAATATAATGTGTATCTTTGCTTCTATTTCTAGGACATTTTGCAAATATAGAGAGAATTTTATTGATTCTTGTACATTTACATTGGATCAAACTTTTATTAATTTTATTACTTTTGTTTTCTTAGCCTTTATTCCCGGATACTTAACATGAACACTAAACATTACACTGATTCTTTCTTGCCATTCAAATTTGTCTTATTCCTAATCACCAATTTATATTCTAACCTCCTCCAGACTTGTTCTTTTATCTGGCCACTGCTGGCCATTCCTACCTTCATTAGACAGCTGCTTGTCAGTGGTTAAGCAGAGAGGCCTGCATAACTCTGACAGGCATAATGCCTCCAGTACCAACAGGTATGCAGCCCATACAGCCAATTTACCAGATGACTTATGTATGTATGTATGTATGTATGTATGTATGTATGTATGTATTATTTATGTAATATACATGATAATTTCCTTCACAAATTCATACTTCATATTATTTACCTGTCTTTTGAGGTACAACAGAAGTTCCTTACAAATCAGTGTTTACTAGGATATGTAGTGGTCACCAGTAGAATGTTTCTGAAATAATTCTTATGCATTGCAGTTTAGGATTATGAGAAGAAACACTAATATGTATATATGTATATATATGTGTGTGTGTATACATACACACACATATACATCCTTACCTTCACATATAAAATAAATTATATGTCAGAAGAAACAAATGCATATAGCTTTATCTAAAATAAATAATATTGTAAGCAACAGCAAACATCATCCCTGGCCCATGATCCAATCCATTTCTCTACAAAGACCAATACTGTCTTTTTATGTACTGAAAAGAATGTACATAAATATAAATACGTTTTCTAAACTGGATCACATTTTTTATTTGAATTATATTATTCTTTTCTATTTAACACTGAGTTTTGAAACATTTGTCATAGTTTAACTTATGAATTATTATTAGTTACTTAAATCTGCATAATAGTCTACTGAATGGACATACCATAATTTATTCAGCTACTCCATTACCAGTGGACATTTGTTTATTTCCAATTTTCAATCTAGTGAATATATCATAGATTAACCATTTTCCTACTAAATAAAATTGCTGTCATTTTTCTCTACAACAAATTCCATTGAAATAAGCATTTTATGTGTATTCTACTGCGTAGTCAAAGGCAAAAATTATTGAATTAAAAAGCATACATACATATACATACACATAAACATATGTATATGAATTAATGCCGAAGTGAATTGAATATAAGATTTCATCAAGAATATTCTCATTAACAGCAACTGTAGTGTCCACTGTTTTGCAGTACTAGTCAGTACTAGATATTTTAATGATTTTCTTTTTTTCAGATCTTGTGCAAAGGAACCTTATTTTGAAAAATAGTTTTTTGATTACCAATAAAGTTAAATAAATTGATTTATTATCACATAAAATTTCTTCTCTGAACTGTCTATTCCTTTATCCTATTCATATGTATCTTGTATTGTTTTAGAAGTTTATTATAACTATTTATTTATCAAAAATCTCATAAATAGTAAATACATTATAAGTTAAATGCCTGCTATTTAGATTACATATTTTCTCTCCCATGTTGTAATTCATCTATGTTTAACTGTGCTCAAGTGACTTTGGATATGAAGCTATTATTAATTCTACATATAAGAATTTATATGTAGCTTTTCTCCTACAGAAATTTGATGCTTTATTTTAATATATTAAGTTGGTGGTCATATATAATTTATTTTTGTATGGCTCCAAGTTAGGTATCTATATTCTCTTTATCTCAACTCAAATGTCATTATCTCTACTTTGTAAGTGACAAGGTCAAAACCCAGCAATGTGAAGGGACTTACTCCATATTGCTGAGGTGGGAAGTGGTTTAGCAAAGCTTATAAACATACTGACACTTTTATACCACTATGTCCAACCTCTCAAGAGTAATGCACGATATATTCCACATTAAATCATTATTATACTCAGGAAAAACAGCCCAGAAATGTCATTCAAATCAGCTGCACTGTTTTAACAGTGTGAGCTGCCTTGGCATTGCCAATCATATATAGAAACACCTGCCAGATCTTCTCTGCATTTTCTCAGGGATGAAATCACAAGTCCAAGAATAGAATTCCATTATTATTCAGCATCAACTAGCTGGTAACACAAAAATAAGGATGTCTCAAATTGACATGTTCTCAAATGACAGTTCTAAGTTCTCTTGTCTGCCCCAGAGCTTGAATGGCAGTAACTATAGAGGAAAAATAGGGTTGACTTCTATCCAAGACCAGAGGTTGAACATTCTGACCCCAGATTCAGCCACCTATACTCAGCAAATACTATACTATACTATACTATACTATACTATACTATACTATACATCAAGAAATCATTTTTTGTATTTACTTATCTCTTCTATGCAATGATAGCCACAGTAGAGACTTTGGGGTGTTGTATTATAATAATCTTTTAAAACTGTAAATGTACTACCCATACTTGAAGCATAGAACCACAGGATCTTAGAAGGAGGCTGATAGTCACCTTTTTTATGTTACAGGTGATTTCCTAAGGCTGGACCAGTCAGTCATTCACACTGGGTGAATCAGATCATCTCTCTCCAAAATGAGGATGAGGGGGTCAAGTCTCATGACAAAGCTAAAACTAGACCACATAAACTTAAGGTCTATGGGTATTCAGTTGTTTCATGGACTGGGAAACAGAAACCTACTTCAAGGAAGAAAATAAAGAAATTCAGACAAGGATGCACAGAAGACCAGAAAAAAGCTGGAGACCAAAAATGATTAGGTTTCTGACATTATTTTGAGCATCATACATTTATTCAATAAATTTTTATGGTGTGTCAGACTCTAGATTCATTGACTGATGGCTGCGACAGGCTACCAAATACTGAAAATAAGTTCTACATTTTTTCTTAGGCTAGCAGTAGAGCTTTCTACTTCTTACGACCAAAGACATAATGGCTAGCACAGGTTAACAAATAAAGGCATCTCCTGTCGGAGGGGTGTTATACACTTTTGGTTGGCCCTGATGCTGGTTCTACTTCAGAGGTACTCAACCTATGCTACCTGAATCATCATTCATTTTATACATCTCTCCCATCACCTGAAGGTGACACAAAATTCTTCCAGTGTTGTGATTCTGAACCACCATAATACAGGCCCCCAGTGTACTGTGACCAGTGATGAGGTCTGTCATTAGTAGTTTTTAATTATAATAAAACACTAAAGTTGGTGAGCACTTTATGGTTATTTCTCTCTGCAGATCAAGGTCATCTGTAATGATGAAAGCCTCGTTTGCATTTCCATCCATTATCTTAATGCAGAGGACCTGATTTAGCCAGCAAACAGGAACTACACACAACTTGGAGAGTGTGAGTGCACACAGCTATGTGTTGTCTTTAAGAAAAATTAAAAAAAAAAAAAAAAAAAAAAAACCTCCTATTTCTTATTAAGGAAGATGAGAATTTAGGAATCTTGGAGATTGTCATAGAATTCCAATATACCCCAGAAACATAATAAACTATGTCTGCTGTTATAGGTATTGCATAAAGAAATCTTTCTGCTCCTTAAATGTCCACCATTATAGTGGGCCCTATAATATCTGTGAATGCTCCAGGCCTTTGCCCTTGAAAAGTTTTATATCAAGCTGAAACAGATGCAAAGATGAGCTAAAAATCAAATGATGAGGTCAAACAAAGGAGAGAACAGAGCTGGGAACATCAATATTTTTGGCTGCATTTCCTTTTATTCCCCTTTGATAGAAAACCACCTTCTGTAAAGTCACAGAACCCTGGTGGGTCAATGATAAGCCCCAGGTTGTGACCTGGATTTAGCCAATGAGGTGTCGGGGGAGGTGTATTTTTGAGAAGTTGAATAAATACAGGGGAGATAACAAGATTTCCTTACATCTCAGCTAGCAGAAATACATAAACCTACACCTACAGGAAACTGCCTTTCAAGAGAATGGAGCCAAGCCTAGAAAACCCCTTGTAGGAGTTCATCTAAGGACTGTACATGTGCTACTTCAGTAGATCCTTATATACGACCGAGGAAGCACAATGTTACTCAGACCACCTTGCTGATGAGCATGGGCCTTTGAGTTTCAGCCTCTGGCCATACACTCTATAAAGAGAGGAAAAGAGAGTTGAATACATCTTTATGGACTTAAAGCTCATCTTCTCCCTTGAAAGCATAAATATTGTATAGGGCTTTGTGGTCATTCTGAAGTGTCTGTCCATGAGATCTTGGCCAAGTCTTTGGGCCCTGGAAAACTTACATTCAAGATTTTTAAAGGGAAGTAGATAGACCATGACTGTTTGGGGTTTTGTCAGACATGCAATCTCTGTGAAAACTACTCAAATCTACCATTGTAGTGGAAAGATCATTTGACAGGATGTAATGAATATGTATGGCTAGGTGTCAAAGAAACTTTATTTACAAAACAGGCAGCAGAAATAAGCAGGATTTGGCATTTGGGAACTAGACTGCACTTGCGCTTGTCAGACAGCCAGTTTAAATTCCATATGGACAAACTCTGACTAGTAAAAATATTAATTTACTCATAATAAAAAGCACAATCACTTTATTAACATGGCAAGCATAATACATATACTAATTAATCAGGCTAATACATGAGTTAATGCCAGGGAATTCTGGGTATTCTTTGTTCTTAGAGAGGACTGTAGAATATTTCACTTTAAACAAACCAAAGAAAGCTGAGGTCAACAGAAGATTCTCTGAAAAGGGCTGTCCATTGTCCTTGTGTGCAAGGACAGAAGAACTCTTACACCAGTTAGATGGGTATCTGGGTTGTGTGGAGAATAAGTAACTGTTATGTAACATTAAGATAAGAAATTCAAATAGCAAGACAAGAGTTCCCAGGACATACTCTGCAATGTTTAATGGTGATTGGATGCTTTCACTCTCCAAGGGAAAACAAGTTCATATCTTCCCATTCATTGTCATGTTTTATTTAAAAAAAATTAACCATGTTATAAATGGATAGGGACATGTCTGTGTACCTACAGTGCCACAGACATAAGAAACTTAGAATATTATTCTAAACAAAGAGTTCAGTCATAGAGAGTGACAGACTTTGGAATACTCGGTCCTAAATGGGATGTTTTCCTGAAACCCTTCACCTTAAGGCTCAGAGATTTGTATGGAAAAGTAGGCAAAAAGATTGCAAGAGCTAGAAGGGATGTTCCAAGGAAATAGTGCCTTCCAGTTACATCAAGACAGAGACTGCAGCAACATGCACATTGCCTGCACAGGTTCAAGCCAGATGGGGTTCCAGCTCTGAGAGAAGCAAGTAGACATAAGATAGTACCTTTAATCAAGAAGCTATTTGCAAGTTATACCAGCCAGTGAGAGAAATACATCCATTTCCTACAAAAGAGTGTCACTGACTATGTCAACCACACTCCAGGGCCGACCCCAGGCCCAGGAGTAGTTTCCTAGTACAAAATAAACCCATGATCATTCGTGGGAGCAGGGAGATTTATTTCATTTTGTTTTGACATTTTTTATCTTACTGATTGTTTTTGTTTGTTTCTTTGATTTGGTTTGTGTCTGTGTTTGTTTTGAGAAAGAGAGACGAGGGACAGAATGAAGGGATGAGAACATGAGGTTGAGTTGGCGGGGAGGTATGGACTATTTAGGAAGAGTTAATGGAGAAAAAAATAATTTAAAAAGGAGAAAGCAATCTTGGATACAGACTTGAATGTCTGGTTTCTAAAAGGCCATGACTCTCAGGGCATTGGGAGAGGATAAAGTGCTGCTTTCATCCTTTAACATCGGTACAGGGAAAAACAAGAGACTTGTCAGGTCTTCCAGAACTAGGGAACTGGAGAATAAGGACAGATAATTTGATGGCAGTTTGCTTCTATAAGATTACTTATAACTATATACAAGTGAAAGTTAATTTTTTAGCTCAAACACATTTAGGTAATGATAGGCTGCAAACACCATTTAATAAATGCATTTATTTCTGATAGGAGGATCAATTTGCCTTTGAAGAACAGCATACTCCTCTACATAACATAAACAAATGCAACCCTGGACTTCCCAAGGCTGCTTATATTTCCATTTCTGCTTTTCATCGTCTTCTTGTCTTGCACACAGGGTTATGTCTAGCCTCAGAAGGCTGCAGGTATCGCGGACTACAGCAGGTAAAAGCAAGCATCGAGAAGGCAGAGAAAAGAGAAATGTAAGAGGTCCAGGAGGGGAAGAGAGGTCAGAAAGTAAAAGAGAAAGGGAAAATGGGGTGGGGTACGAATGAAGGAGAATATCAGTTAAAAAAAAAAAAAAAAACAGAATCAAGCCGGGCAGTGGTGGCACACGCCTTTAATCCCAGCACTTGGGAGGCAGAGGCAGTCGGATTTCTGAGTTCGAGGCCAGCCTGGTCTACAGAGTAAGTTCCAGGACAGCCAGGGCTACACAGAGAAACCCTGTCTCAAAAAACAAAACAAAACAAAACAAAACCCCAAAAAACAAAAAAAAATCAAATCAAGTTGGACAATCTAAGAACAAAAGAAGACCTATAATCTTGAACCCTTCTTCCCTTAAACAAACAAGCAAACAAACAAACAACAAACAAAAGCAAGAGCCTACTTTTCTTCCTCCAGATTCCTTTATACTTTTTTCCTTGCATGCATTCTACTACCCTCTCGTCTCTTCCTTTCCTCTCATGACAACTTTCTAGTTTTGTGACCTACACATGATTGGAATAAACCACAATGATATAAATATATGAAGATGCTGTCATGAGGCATACTAATTTGAATACTAGTCTACAACTTTAATTACAAATATACTGTTTAATGTCAACAGACATAAACCTTTTAAAGGCCCATTCCATCCTCCAGCCCTGTAGACTTTCTTCTTGGCCCCTGCTGTCTCACACTACACATTCCCCAGAGTCTAGGCATCCTGCCCTGAAATCACCTTTCCTGGTGCATGATGCCAATCCTACTCCCATTGGGTAGAACTTTCATATGACTTATCTCCACCAATGTTCCACCATCATTTGGATCTATCAAAAAAGTAGATTATTTCCCTTTATAAACTTTCCTTCATTTCTTGTGATGTAGTCAAACAAAATCCCACCTTTCGTTAAACTGGATTTTAAATCCTACCACAGTGACCGAGGAAAGCTCAGGGGCCTTGGTGGACAGTGATCTGCAGTAAAGACTCTTCCTACTTGTCATGTTCTGTTTCTATTTCTGTTTTCATTCCTTCTGCCAGGAATCATGGATTTCTAGGATACTCTTCCTATTCACTTTCCATAACACTATCTTCCCTTCCCCATGCCAAGCTACTAGGACTAAATGAACCTTCCTCAAATATCACCTTTATTTTATAATTCTCCTATTAAGAAACCCACTTAGGGCTACTACGTATAGAACCGTGTTTAAGAACTTAGCTCTAGTTTCCTATGTCTTTCCTCATCTATTCCAATCTTCTTTCCTTACTGTCCCCAGACCAAAGCCCTCAATGGTCCAAGAAAGTTTATCAGTTTTCCAAATGTGAATATTCATCGTCACCTTTGCCAGTTGCATATTTGCTAAATGCTATACATATTTAATAGTCATTTATATGCTAGATGGGTGGGGGAGACAAACAGGTCATCTTTCCTTTTTTTCGTAATATGCTACCAAACTAAGGTATAAAAGTTTAGTGATATTATAGTTTAGAGATATATCTGACAAGAGACTGGTTAAAAATTGCAGATGCATAATGTCAGAGAACTCAAAAACAAAAAGGAATCCTGTCCTCTGTCCATTCTCTATTATGAAAAGGTGATAACAAGCATATGACTAGGCCAATAGCCATATTATGAGAGTAGGGTGCAGTATACAGTATACTGCTTCTGTAGTAAGAGCCACACTTACCTTTAATAAGCAAATACCAAGGGATTCTAGAGTTTGGATGTTCTAGGCACACTATTGTTAAAATGATGAAGACTCAAAGTCAAAAAGGGTAGGGAAGTACTAGGGAGGTACCCTGGTATTTCACCCAAGTTATGTCCTAAAAGCTCGAACTGAGAATAAGGTATTTGCTGCATATTACTGAGAATCAAAGGAAAAAGAACAGCGTGACACAGACAGCACAAACCACTCACACTGGCTACTTCCAGAGCCACTTGCTTACTCCTGTTTTCTAACAATTCAAAGAAATCTAGCCTTTTTCAACACATCCTCCAACCCCATACATTCTGCTAAACTGCTAATTTGGAAAGCAATATGGAAAAAAAGAGGGAAGAAGTATGACTTGTTGAGAACATGCAATGTACCAGATACTGTGGTATGAGATTTCACAAACAATGGCAAGAAGAAAGGAAGAAACAAGACAGAAAGGGTGAAAAAGGTGAAGCAGCAACTAGATTAGAATCAAAGCCAAGCTAATGGATATGGACACTGATGCTCAGTTGTTGTATGCTAGCTGCAACAGATCCGTGTAGGACGAGTGATGGAAAGCAGATGGACCAGCTTCAGCCATAAGAAGATAAATCATTATGCCTGAGAGGAGACACAAAACTATAAAATTATTTTTTGTGTGTATGTATACAAGTGTATATTCATATATATGTGTACAGAATGTTATATGTACATATATTTTTAAATAAGCAGCCAAGGAGTTCTGAATCCTACCCAGGTACAGTTAGAACTCCTGAATTATGGTAACTACTATTTTCTCTAAACCCCATATTCTTTGAAGTAGAGGAAAAGAAGGAAAATATCATACTTGAGTGTTTCCTGATGCTCCCAGGAAAGGAATAGTAATAATAATAATAATAATAATAATAATAATAATAATAATAATAAAGCAATAATATAGCAATAATAATAACAAACAAACAAATGAACAAAACCCCCAAACAAACCTACTACAAAGTAATTAAATGGTGGCTTGTAAGTGTCAGTAAGATGCCTTCCAATTTCAACGATACAAAAAATGTATACCTCTAAACTACTGTGCTACAAGGGCATATGGCGCTAATCTGTGGCTCTGTCTCTGGCGACCAAGTTCACTTGCCACAAGTCACTCAGCTAGTAAGATTGTGCACGACCTCGAAGCTTTCATTCACCAGAATTCCCATGAGTAGTTGGGCTCCAAGACAAAGACTCTCCAGGCACGTGCATGTTTCTGTTTCCACACAGCTCTTGGTGCATCCAAGGAGCTAAAAATCAACAGTCCCCAAGTATCATGAGAGAGAACGTTAGCGTATCACCAGAGAACACAGCAAGGTTACTGATCTGGACAGACACTAAGGTGAAACCTGAGCAATGATAAGTAACATCAAACTGTCAAGGCCGAGGGTGCAGTGGAGAGAGGGTTCTGTAAGTTCCAGGCCTGTCCTGGAAAGGAACCTTGAAGACTGATCCCTCAGAAATCACACCAAATCCAACATTCCTAGGATCCAGGTTCACTCCATAGAATCCCTGCCAGTTCCCAGGGAGTCCTGATGAGTCCCACTGGGCTGAAAGCAAAGCAGAATCCTGCCTGTTGTCAAGCAAATAGCCAACCTCCTTTCAGAAGGATAGGGGATGAGGAACAATGAATTAGCCCTGTAAGGTATTTCAGGTTTAAATGTGTTATGTCTCTTAATTACCACAAGCATTCCTATAGGGGATTTATTTTTAAATAGAGAGTTGAAATTACAGTATTGAATACCCCCACCCCCATAAGACCCTCTGCACCTCCTTAAGTCCCATCCCTTCATTCCGGCAGATTGCTTGTAACACTTGGGAAACTTGATTATTCAAGGTGATGATGTCAACCCCGAAGATCTGCAGCTTGGAGGAGGGACAGAAGGAACACATTACACAGACTCTGCGGGAACTAGCCCAGCTAGCTCTTGGCGGCTGGGAGCACAACAGAAGGCCACATCGGTTTGCTTTGCAGGAGGCTCCCAGCAAACACACAATCAAACGCAACCACTTAATTACAGATACAGAACCGTTCCTCATCCAAGATCGCTGAAAACCATCTTTCTCCTTTTACTCTTTTGTAGAACAAAGAAATGACAAATGTGACAAAAGGCACATTGTAAAAGATTGCCTAAGAGGCTCTGAAGGACTTCTGCTTGAGATTCTCTCAGGAATAAAGAACTACAGGCGGTTTCATGGCAAACCTTCCAGAATGGAAAGATTGCACAAGCTTGCCACCTGGAACCAGAGACAGCTGAGAAACAGCACCATCTCAGGATGCTTTTGAAAAAAAAAAAAATCAGCTGAACCATTGGCACCAGGTCACGTGTGCTCAATGCCAGGCATTCCTGTCCCAATTTATAGACCAAGACATCAGTGAGGCTTTTCCTGGATTCCCTAAGATAGAGTCAGTTTTACCATATCCGTTATCTGGGCAAGTATGGGTCCAGGCACCGGTAATAGCAGATTTGATGCAGCCTCTAGTTAATCACTTATACTTCCGATGCCCTGCAGAATGTAAACCACCAAGGACCAAACCCACCATCATACAAACATTCTCATGCCTAACCCAGTACTCTGCAAATGGTTGTACACAGTATAGGCTGAGCACATATTTAATGGCCAGTGGTCTACTCTACTGTCTCCTTACAGACTGTGGTCTTTGTGCAGTTCTTAGAGGGGATATTGAGGAAGGCTGACAGATTAACCTAGGATATTGCCCACATTTGGGTCACTTCTAGTATCTTTCTCTGTCAATCTAAAATCTCCCCTTTCTTACTGGTTTTCTTTAAAATTATCACCTATGTTACTTTTTTTCATTGTCCTAGGAAAGAATAGCCAGGATGCCATTGTTCAATGTGTTAATTACATTTCATCAAATGTATAACTAAATAGTCTTTCATTACATCAAATGTTGTTCATCTGGGTGCTGCCTCCCATGTTCAGCATATAGTTCTGAAGTAGTAGAAGTAACTCACTTGAAAAAATCCATAATTATAAAATATTGAAGCTTCAAAACCCACTAGAGGCTGGCTTTCTGCAACTGATAGGGTACCACAGCCCATGAGGAGCCTTTATTCTTCTCTACTGATGAAATTAATGAGAGTAGAACATTAGAAAAACATGCAGAGCCTCGAGCTCCCATTTTTATACATTTTCTCTGACAACTGGGACAAACATGAGAAAGATATAGGAACTTCCAAACATCAAAAACATTGTCAGAAGTATTTTCAGAATTCTTTAAGATATACACTCTTATTAAAATGTCTGGAGGAAAATCAAAGTCTCGGCTGGGTTAACAGACGCAGCAATCCTTTCTCCTTCTCAGCTTCCAAACATCTTGCACTGTGGCTGTAGTAACTTCATGACGAAAAACAAAGCACAATTTACCCATACACAGTGGATGAGTTAATTCGGGGGTTGTCAGTCTGTGGGTCTCAACCCCTTTGGAACTGCCCTTTCACAGACATCTCATGTTATACATCCTGCATATCGAATATTTATATGAAGATCCACAACAGTAGTAAAATTTCAGTTATGAAATAGCAACAAAATAATGTTAGAGTTTGGGGTCACTACAATGAGGACCTGTACTTAAAAGTCACAGCATTAGGAAGCTTGAGAAACACTGATCTAAATGCAATGCCTTGGCTAGAGTATGATATCCAGTTATGGTCCACAAACTAGTTAAAAAGTTATTACTACAAAAAAAGGAATACCCAAGATTCAATTCACAGACCATATGGGGCCAAAGAAAGAAGACCAAAGTGCGGACGCTTCAGTGCTTCTTAGAAGGGGAAACAAAATATTCACAGGAGGAAATATAAAGACAAAGTGTGGAGCAGGGACTGAAGGAAAGGCCATTCAGTGATTGTCCCACCTGGGAATCTATCCCATATATAGTCGCCAAACCTGGATGCTATTGTGGATGCCAGGAAGTGCTTACTGACAGGGGCCTGATATGGTTGTCTCCTGAGAGGCCATACAGAGGTGGATGCTCTCAGCCAACCACTGTGTATCTTAATGGATCGCGGGGTCCCCGATGGAGGAGTTGGAGAAGGGACTAGAGGAGCTGAGGAGGTTTGCAGCCCGATGGGGGGAGCAACAATGCCAACTTGCCAGACCCTTCAGAGCTGCCAGGGACTGGACCACCAACCAAAGAGTACACATGGAGGGACCCATAGCTCCAGCCTCATACGTGGCAGAAGATGGCCTTGTTGGACATCAGTGGGATGAGCGGCTCTTGGGCTGGCGGGGGCGGGGGGGGGTCGGGTTCAATGCCCCAGTGTAGGGGATTGCTGGGGCAGAAAGATGGGAGTGGGTGGGTCGGGGAGCACACTCATAGAGGCAGGGGGAGGGGGATGTGCTAGAGAGTTTCTGAAGGGGAGACCTGGAAAAAGGGAAAACATGAAAACATTTGAAATGTAAATAAAGAAAATATCCAATAAAAAATACCTAAAGAAAAAAGGAGATTTGTTTTTTTGTTTTGTTTTGTTTTGTTTTTAACATTCATACTTATTAAAACAGAGTTTATTTTTGCTTTTGTTTTCCATAAGGTGAGTGAACATTATCTAAATAGCTGAAAGCTAAATGTAAAGACAAGTGTCCTAAAGGAGGAATTTTGTCTTGTGACTACAAACTATGTACTCTCCCTAGGTTTCCAGCCAGTGGGCCTATTCTACAGCACTCATACTTGCCAGTCTCTGAGACCATGTATTGTGCATTGCTGTACATAGACAGAAAGATCTAGATGGTGGTATCCCATTATCCTATGTCTCTGAGGAGTCCTGACTAGCAGACCTTACTCTTTCATGGCTGCCTATTTTGGGGAGAGAAATTTACACCTAAAGATAACTCATGAGAGATTTGGAGTGAAATTGAGGAAGAACAATTGCTCAACAACCACCAAAGAGCTAACATTCATCTGTTATTTGTTAACACAACAAGTGTGAGAAGAAAGCAAATCAAGACACACAGAGGGCTCCTCACCAAATCAATTAATTATAAATGAGTTCCCATGTAAGCTTCTTCAAGGTCCTGATGTTATTTATATTGACGCTTGATTTGCATGCTTTGTTTTGTTTAAACCACTAATAAAACAACGAAAACACTCCTACCCAAGTTTCACAGTTTGTTCCTGATATTTTTCTTTCTTCTTGAGTGGGTGCCAGAGAAAACAAACTAAACTCATTTCCTAAGACAGCAAGTAATATTCCTTCCTCAACTCCTCCACCCCTGCACAATGAAGCCAGTTGGATGTTTTTCTAGTGCACTTTGTATTATTGATATTCAACAAGAGGCCCATCTTCCCTGCTGTCAGAGACACCACACACAAAGCCTTTTGTTAATGAATGGAACCAGTGGCAGAATTCTAAAGCGTAAGATGACAACCACACCAGCATTCAAAAGTATTACTATCATAACTTAAGACTATTTAAGAGATCTATTCTACACTTCAAACCAATGCATCATAAATCTCCTGGTTCCCATTCTGTGACTGCTGGCACTCATGAGATGTAAGGCAGTTCCTGGCACTGCTGCGCCTTTTTCCATTATACTCCTGCCCAGGGGAACAAAGCAATGTGCTTATTACACACCCAAACCAAAAGGCAGAAGCCCTTGTCTCACTTCAATGTAAAGTCAACTAAAGGTTACACTGGATCCTTAAGAAGTATATCAAGTCACTACTTAATAATGTGACATTTAGCATGATACTTTAAGACACAATGACCAGTATTGGAGGTTTCTCGTATCTTTACCTCTAGAGATGAACCTCCTGGGCAACTTGGAAAATATATAGACCACAAACTCATGGCCAGAGGGTAGGCACTTGAATTTAGGGTATTCTAATATGGTTTCACACATCTATAATCCAGATCCAGTAATTTATTTTTTCTTTCCTGAGCTACTGGGTAGACATTTTGGAATCCATTCTTTTTGAAAGAATAGGGCTGTCAAAGGGTTCCAGTTTTACAGGGCCACTTCTAAGGACCAGGACCAGAGGACCATTAAATCCATGCATCCACCCACAGTCCAGGACATCCTAAAGTTCCCATGCACACTTCCCTTCCTCATTTTCGTGTTACTTGTGTTTCTAACACCCGAAGATTTGCTTGCATCCTCGAAAGGTCTGACATACATTTGTTAAGATCAGGCTTCATGTTTTATCCAGTGTTTCATGAGATTGGTAAATGGTAGATTTCATCTTATCTAACATGCAATGCTGCCAGAATCAGGTGTGATGCATACATCACAAGTGGTGGAAACAGCACTTCATTTACGATATCTATTTTACACTTGCCTGCTCTCATTACAAGCATCCTCTCCTCCTCCTACTCCTCCTCCTCCTCCTCCTCCTCCTTCTTTTTTTCTTTTTTTCTTTTTTGGTTTTTCGAGGCAGGGTTTCTCTGTATAACCCTGGCTATCCTGGAACTCACTCTGTAGACCGGGCTGGCCTCAAACTCAGAAATCTGCCTGCCTCTGCCTCCGAAGTGCTAGGATTAAAGGCGTGTGCCACCACTGCCCAGCTGCACCCTCTCTTCTTTATGTGTAAGTTAGCCAACTCATATTTGAATCCCAGCATGTCATACTTTCTGAGAAATCACACAAAGCAGGCATTTTCAAACTAAGTACATGAATAGCAAATCTAGTGTGTTTCAAAGTAACTAGATGATCTTGGTTGATCTGAAGTAAATACATTTTGATCTGAAAACACTAAGATTAAAATCTGAGATTAAAACTGTATCATAAACTGATCTCACATAGCTAAGATTCAGAAATTGAATGCCAGAGCTAGAACAATGGTTCAGGTTAAAGGTGCTTAACTCTTTACCCAAAGGACTTGTGTTGAGCACTTACAGAAGGTTGCTCACAACTGCAGGCAACTCCAGCTCAAGGGATCTGGTGCTTCTGATCTCCACAGACCCCCAACTCATGTATACACACTCACATGCCCACACATATACCCACACCCCCACACACACAACTTTTAAATTTAAAATAAAAAAAAAATTGTTTTTTTTTTAATTCCTCAATACGGGTAAACAGAGACAAATATGCTGTTCAGTTACATATATAATATAACCGTTTGAACATTGCATTGTCTCAGGATCAGAAATGTTCCCAATGGATTCATTTTTTTAAACACTTTGGTAATGTTTGTGAAACTTTCAGGAATAAGGTATTTCCTCCATAGCCAGCTAACTATTCTTAGCCCCACTCAACTCTGCTGCTCTTATTAAGTCTCATATTGCTAGAATATCCACAGACATCTAAAGAACCTGGCTGAAGATGAGTTGAGACAGCACAGTAGTTTATGTCACCAATATATTGTTAATTTATTTTCACATATAGTAAGTTATGACTACCTTTCTCAGTGTAGGACTGACTTCCAAGGATGGTTGCACCATTACTTTGCCCATTTAGACACATTCTCTCATGAGACAGTAGCGTTTGGTACTGGAGGCATTATGAAGTAGAGAAAAGAAGCTTGGAGATGTGATAAAGCAGAGACTAGCCTTTGGGAAACTGTATGGAAAGCAGAGAACCTGGCTCCCCTAGACCCCACATTACACAGGCATGGTTTGGCACTGACTATATATATATATACATATATGTGTGTATGTATACATATATATATATATATATATATATACATATATATATGTATATGTATATCATTCCAAACACACCATTCTTTCTTTCTATAGGGACAGTAAGGAACTGAAGAGGTACGTACTCCACTTTAGAGCTAAAGTCTGCATTGTTAGTATAACCAGTGAGTCTATGTAAATGAGGAGTCAATGACATGGTTCTAAGCATTAAAACCAAGAAACTTTGGGATGATACACTAGAAGGAAGACTAAATTTTCTATTCTTAGTCCAAAAATTTTACAAAGTTACTATTTTAGTAAAAAGGGATCAACATATAATTAAAACATATGCAGGCAAAATGCAGTTATTTAAATCAGTTAGTAAATCTTATTTTCCTGTTTTTGTGATGTTTTTGATGTGTTAACTATTTCAGATTTGCAGTTTTATTTATTTTACTAATTATAATACCTATATTATTCCAACTGTTACATTTGAAACTTGGTAGTCAAATTTCTAAAACTGTCTAAGCTTCAGATTCCATAAAATTTGTATCTATATATAATATACAGATATAGGGTATGAGAGGAAAATCAAAGTACACATTTAATGAATGATGATATTCTGGTCCTGATATTATAAAAATTTAAACTGACTATTAATACTGAGTAGCAAATAAAGGCTTTCATTTATCTATCTGGTAAGAATAATTTTAAAACATATCTGTGTTTTAAATTGTATCTATATTATCCTTGAAGCATCAGTTTATAATAGGAATTAAAACCACTTACAGATGTCCAGAACTCTAACTTTTTATCATTGACTTAAAACTGTCTTCTTCATTGAAAGAAGCCAAATGCTAAATTGTAGCTCTTAACATGAAATTAGTGTATTAAAGGGAAAAGAAATTAGTGTCTTAAAGTTTATGGTTCTGAAGACTAGCTGATTAATAAACGATGTTCAGAAAGCTAAGAAACATAAGAATAAACTCTTGTTCAGCCCACAAATATAGAAAACGAGCAGAGTAAGGTCTGAAGAGGCAGCTTGGTGGTCAAGGACATATGTCACACTTACAGAAGAGTAGAGTTTGTTCTGACACCCTCTTTGGTTGACTCAGAACTGCCTGTAACTCCAGCTTGAGAAATCTGATGCCCCGCTGGGTTTTACAGGCACATGCATTCACATTGATATGCACATACCTCCACCACAGATATGCACCAAAATACATGCAGGCAAATCACCCATGCATATAAAATAAAAATAAATTTCAAATAATTAAGATAAGTCTTAAAAATAATTTAAAGATTAAGAAGAAATCTATTATAAAAGACAAAGACACATGCTCTTGCTTTGCCCACCTAACTGACTATATCCCACTGATAAAGATGCTGCACTCTTCAGTTATAGGATACATAAAAATGATGAAGTCACATGCGTCGGTGAAAGGACACAAGGGAATCAAGTTAGCAGTGAATCCGAGTCTGGAAGGCTCTATGCAGGCTATTGCTATACTTGCAGGTAAGATGTGCTCACTGGAGCATTAGTACCAGGATTCTATTGTGTTAATTAACCACTTTGCAAATGGATTGGAAGCCCTCTCCCACCATAAGGGATACACATTTAATACTATAAAGCCAATTAAAACTCTATCATTTTGGCAGTCATTGTTTCCTTAAGTGGAGATTTTGTCAAAGTTTCATCTAAATATTTATGGTTATAGTTATAGATGAGGGCCACCCTCATTTCAGGAAAAGAGAGGCTCCTGTTTGCGGAAAGTGACAGCACAGAAACTCACGTCGGGGCAGAGTGCTGAGGATTAGTGAGTGTTGAGCACTCAGCCCTAAATGGAACATCCCAGACACCCCTCCCTTTCCACTGTCAAGGCACATGAAGCACTGCAGGTGATGGGCAGAGACTCTAAGGGCCAGAAGATAGAGAGGAGGGCCATGAAAAACTGCTAGGCAGGCAACAAGCTCATTGGAATGCTGGAGTCATGAACACACAGCAGTAACACCTATCTATAGGAATCATGAACACACAGCAGGAATGGATATCTGCCGAACATTGAATCTTTCAACATCCCATCATGGACAGAGGAGGTACACACCAGGACCCACCCCTTCCTAAGAAGTTATTGATTGCTACTGGTTGTTGCAGGAGTGACTCTCACTTTCTTCAATGTTGAAGCACTGAGGGACTAGTTGGAAGTCAGGATCAGAAAAGAGATAACAGAGAGCCATAGGGTTGTCAAGGAAGAACATCTAATATATATTTTACTCTGATGATAGTTAAGTTTATTCCTCATTTGCATATTTTTCAAGGAAGTATGTGTAGCAAATATTACTTGCTTTGAGAAAGGCATGGAAATTGATTCGTGACTTTAAGAACCACTTTGAGCAGCACGGAGAGCTGCCTGACCCTCCCCATTCTATTCTTTTGCAGCTCATTTTAACCACACCCAGGGCACAAATCCATAGCCTGCAGAGTTCTAACCCAGAAAAGCTCTTAAAGGAACCCCAGGAGAAAGGTTAAGAAGCCCTTAAGCTAGAGTAATTAACTCAACACATTAATACCATTCTTCCATGACTGAAATATCTAAGATATGGTTTGTGAGTAAAATATTACCTTTAACACAGGAAGGTGTGGTGGAATATAAGTGGCAATCATGGTAATTGCAGGTTTGCCATTCATTTTGCTTCTTTACCCAGGAATATTTTCATAAATAAAAGAGAAGACTTTGAATTTGATGACTTTTAATGTCTATTATAATTGCTATCATTCCTTTCCCATGGATTACCTAGGAGTTTTCAATATCATGTGTAGCCCCTGCTTTCTGAGAAATGGCTATGAGACTCAGGACTCCAAGGGGGGCCATCTGCAACAAAATGGCAGAGCTAGCTATGAGCTGCCATGACTCACAGGCGTGCAGTAATGAGTACTGCTGTAAATAACCAAACTCCAGATGTTGCCAATAAATATTAGCCAAGTAAGCCCAAGAGGAGAAGGAGGTCATTCAAGGAGAAGCTCCCTGTCTCAAAAAGTTGATACTAATACTAAGGAATGAGCATGCCAGATGAACAATCAGGAGGAAAAAGCAGGCCAGACTTTTCATACCAAAACAATTACTTAATTAATTTCCCACAGTGCACTCTCAAGAACACACACACACACACACACCACATACAAACACATACAAAGAGACCACACTATACACCACATACATACACATACACATATTGCACACCACACCACACCACACCATACCACACCCCTCCACAATGATCCCCCAATACCACACCACATACACATACATGCATACATACCACACATACACTATATATATATCACACCAAACCACAAAGACACTCCATACAATACCACACCACATATATATCACTCACACACACATAGACACACACATACACACACATAGCAGACTACACATACCCAATACAAACATAAACATACTACCACATGCATACATGAAACACATACCACACACACACACCAAGCCACAGACACAGACACAAACACACACATAAATATATCCCATACCACACATACCACACCACACACACATACACATACACACACACACCACACAGAACACACCACACCACATGCACACACATGTACACACACACCACACATATCATATACACATATCACATACACAGATACTCACACACACTGTCACACATAAAGACACACACAGACATACCACATACACATAACACACCACAACAAATGCACACACATGCACACACATACACACACATCACATATCATATACACACATCCCATACACAGATATACACACACAGTCACACACAAAGACACAAACAGACATACCACATACACATAACACACCACAACAAATGCACACACATGCACACATACACACACACACACCACATATCATACACACACATCACATACACAGATATACACACACAGTCACACATGAAGACACACACGCACACACACACTCACACTTTGAAGCCTGCTTCAGGTGCTGAACAATCAGTGATACATTGGGAGGGTGGCCAGGCACCACATGGCAGGAAATCACAGCTTCACTAGGAGATGGAAGCAGCAGCTAATTGCTGTTGGTCATATGCAAATACCAAATGGAGCACTAGGAAATTGCATGCCCCACAACGCCTGGATATTGATAGCAAATTCTGGGCACCAAGAGAAGAAAAGCTTAACATCTCTAAATGGAAATTTGCATTTATTGCAGTAATTTGGTTTTAAGGAAAAAAAAATCAATGGGGTGGGGCACATACACAGATATACTTACACACAGAGATAGACTCCACGTGTTTAAAAGCTGTGGTTGTTCCTGACTTGGGAGTATTAGCTAAGCATCCACTCTTTGTCAGGAATGGCATCTGGCCCTGAGGTTCATCAAGGTATCTGTCTGACAGCCATGTACCACAAAACAGCAAGCAATATAAAATACCAGCTGGGTGGATCTGGTTACGCTAAGCTTATGCTGCAGTAACAAGCATATGTGTGCGTGGTGTGTGTGTTTGTGGTGTGTGTGTGTGTGTGTGTGTGTGTGTGGGTGGGTGTATGTGTGTGTGTGTCTGATATGTGTATGTGTATGTGGGTGCGTGTGTGTGTGTGTGTGTGTGTCTGGTATGTGTATGTGTATGTGGGTGTACGTGTGTGTGTTTGTGGTGTGTGTGTGTGTGTCTGGTATGTGTATGTGTATGTGGGTGTATGTGTGTATGTGGTGTGTGTGTGTGTCTGGTATGTGTATGTGTATGTGTGTGTGTGGTGTGTGTGTGTGGTGTGTGTGTGTGTGTTTGTGGTGTGTGTGTGTGTGTCTGGTATGTGTATATGTGTGTGTGTGTGTGTGTGTGTGTGTCTGGTATGTGTATGTGTATGTGGGTGTACGTGTGTGTGTGTGTGTGTGTGTACTTTGTGCTGTCTGTCCATTCAACAAGAACAGCAGCGGTAGAGCTTAGCTGGTATGGACTTAGGATGCCTATTTTCAGATGCTGAGTTTTTCCAGAAAAATAAAAATATTTTAAATGAAAAATGTCTGGGATTTCTGATGGTGAAGAACTGTTTAGACTTTAAGTTTATGTAGGCAAACAAGACAAGCTGAAGGCAGCCAACTTGGATTCTTTGCCAATGTGTGTGGAGTGTAGGTGTGTGCATGTATATTATATATGTAATTTTCAATTCATCTTGCTAAATGTTTCCTGAGAATAGTAGCTATAACACTAAGTGTAACAACAATAGAGACTCATATTGCTGAATTTACTGGGTATCTATCTAAACATTTGATATGTAAGCACCAAAGGTTCTAGACAACCCATTGAAGTAAGTATCATTATTCCCACTAGACATGAGAATGCACACAAATACAGAAGGCCGAAAGGTCACATAGCTGGGCAGAACAGGGGCTGCACACAAGGCCCCTGGAGTTCTGGCTATTAAAGTAAACTACTGAAACATCTTCCCTACAAAATTTGGGGCTGGATAGCGTATTTAAAGGTTGACGTTTCCCTGTCTGCTCCAAGTTTGACCTGTCCCTGACAACCTCTATGTGTTTCCTACTACCTAGACATGAACATTTCATAGTTGTTGTCTGGTAAAATATGATGAAAAGACTGAATGATCCTGCCCCTTCAACAAATTAGCTATATAATATGCAAGTGAGACATGTGAACTGGGCCTGAGTATTTCTGAGCTAAAAGAGACGAATTATATGAGGATAAAGAAGGACTAAATTCAGCTTTGGCTATGACATTTGTTCAGGTATCTGCAGCTAGGATTTGGCTTTCGGGTTTGGGCAGGCTAAGCAGACCAAATGCCATTTTAACTATCTTCTTGGAAATGCTGAACTAGTGGATGGCTAATGAGCATCTGCTAATATAGATAATTTATGTATCCAATCGCTCTACCATTATCAATAATTCAAGTAAGAGTGTCCATTGGTTTTATTATTACTTTACAGAATCATTTCTTCTGCTTCATTCATTCTAGTTATAACTTAGCAAGTGCAATTTTCAGGCTTCTTTGTAGAGGAGAACTCTACCATTTGAAAATTGAATGTGTAGTGGTTACAGGAAGGATTCACTCAAACAACAAATATCCGAGCCATTTCAAGTATTTCTCAGGTTGAAATACTCAGGGCTCTGATACTGAGTTTACGGTCTAGCAGATGGTGGCATCAGACAATAAGCACAATAAATAACAAAGTATACACTCTTCTAGAAAGTGATAAACATAGGGGAGGATGATAGGACACAGATTGGAGCCTTGGGGAAGAGTGTGCCTTCCTTTCAATGAACCTGTCTCATGAGCATTGTCTCAGAACAACTCAGAGGAGATGAAAGTACAGCCGTGCAGCTAGGATGAAGGCTTGGAGGTAGGGAGGGACCTGGATTAAAGCAGGAACTGCGAAGGCACTGAAAAGTGCAGCAGTAGGTGGCAGGAGGGACTTGCTAGAGGACACAGCACAAAGGGCCTGCAAGCAGGTTGGAAGGTCATGGACTTTGAATCTGAGTGAGACAGTAAGGGGCTGGATGATACTTAACATAGGAATGACGATATGATTATGAACCGCCCATTGGTAAGATCATTCTGGTGGGTCAACTGAGAATCAGGCTTAACTGTGGTTCTGTGAAAGCATTGCTTAAAGAGAAAAATAAAGGGGCAGTAGCCAAAGGAAATCAGTTAGAGGGACTGTTTAGAAAGTATTATCGAGACTAGCCCCTAACTTTAGTTTATGGAATGCTTCAATCAAAGTGTAACATGACCATCAAACAATATGGCAAATCCCATACTGTAGTTAAGAAGGACAAAGCTTAGTGGATTAGGGCTGCAATTATAGCCATTGGAAAGACTGTTACTGAGGCCTGCAGAAAGTGACCCCTAGCTGAAAGAGCTTAATTTTCAAAGTCATAAATTTATACCCAGTATGTAACAGTTCTAGGAAGGTATTATCATTGCTCTCTAAGGCCAAATTTTAAAACTGTTTTTTTATTTTTAACTAAGTAACAATAAATGAGTTGTAATAAGTAAATAATAAATAAGATTTAATATCGGGTTTATTATTGCATGTCAGACATCCATTTTATGAGCATATTCAATTTCTGTCACATATTGATTTAATACTTGCCCTTTGGCTAAAACACTTAGTTGTTATATGTCGAGGGCTGCATGCTTGTGAATTGAAAATTCTTATGCTCAAGCCCTAACCCCAGATTTGCTAGTTTTCAAGGAGGCCATCTAGAAGGTAATTAAGGTTGGTAAGGTTATGATAGAAGGTTTTTGCTTTAAGAAGGGAGACCTCAGCCCACTCATTCTTTATCATGTGAAGATGCAGAAAGATGGCCAACTGCAAGCTGAGAGGGTCCTCATGGGAACAAATCACCTAGCATGTTGAACGTAGCCTTCCTAAGCTTTAGAATTATATGAAAGGAAAAGACGACTGTCAATGCAACCTGGGTTACAGCACTTTGTAAGAGCAGCTCCAGCTGGCTAACACATTGTGTGTCTAAGGGGACCTGTCAAAGTAACACTTGGAAACTATTCATCTGCTCCTGGAAATAATCTTGCTGGTCTAACTCCATGCCTGCTGGCCTAACTTTCCAGTTTAAATCAGAATTCCTCAGCATTTGAAGAGGACTCTGTTTTCTGTTTCCTCGAGTACTGTCTAGTTTGGGAAGATGAACAAGGAGAATCTGAGCTCCTTATACTGAAGGCTCTGAACATTTCAGGGAGACTTCTGTCATCTGAAACATTGGATGGCACTTGGAGTTATAGACAGAGAGCAGACTCTGCTCTGTAAAGCTAGCCACAATCTTCAGTCAGGTATTTACCTAGTCTGTAAATAACCAGGATTTGTTGAGGATGGTGCATCCTAGGCAGACTTTGCAAGTATTATATATGCGCCATGTGCATGATGTCCCACTCACTCCCACCAGTGAAGGACATTTCAGACATAAGGGGATAGCAAAGTGAGTGATGGCAGAGGGAGTGACTGAGCGAGTAATGTGCACATGCAGAAGGGTTTCAGCACAGCCTTCTTTTTTTCCTTTTTTTTATTAGATGTTTTCTTTATTTACATTGTAAATTTTATCCCCTCTGAAAACCCCCTATCCCATCTCCCCTCTCCCTGCTCACTGATCCACCTTTCTTGTCCTGACATTCCCCTACACTGGGCATAGAGCCTTCATGAGACCAAGGGCCTCTCCTCTCATTGATGTCCCACAAGGCCATCCTTTGCTACATATGCGACTGGAGTCATGGGTCCTTCCATGTGTATTCTTTGGTTAGTGGTTTAGATCCTGGGAGCTCTTGAGGTGCTGGTTGCTTCATATTATTGTTCCTCCTATGGGGCCACAAACCTTAAAGAGTCAGAGAACACTTGGGGGCTAGACCAAGAGCAAGATCTTTAGCTTTTCCAATGGGAATCTAAGGATAAATCATGGCAGAATAGTTGGTAAATACCGATATTCTCCAGAGAGAGTTATGTTGGTATATTCACGAAAATGAAAGGGCATTTCTATCGAGAGCTCAGATTGCCAGGTGGACCTGATAGGAAGCAAACTGGGCTCCATAGGAGGTGGGCAGGGCCAAAACTATTCAATTTATTATCAACCATGAAGGAAGCTTGGATTTTTATCTGAAGTATTCTGGGAAAGCATTAAAGATGTTATTTAAGCAAGTGAGTGGAATCCTCTCCTTTGAGACAGCTCTAAAGGGATTGATCCTAAGAGAACAAGAGTGAAATGGAAGCTTGAAAAGAAACTACTTTCCCATGCATTCAATGGGAAAGAGAAGGCAAGGAAGATCCATGAGGGCTGTGAAGGGAGTCCAGGCACGGACCTCAGAAGAGGGATTCTGGGGGATAAATGTGACTTGTCAATGACTGAATCACCTCTATATGACAGAACTGCCCATCCCTTTTGCAATTTAACATGATATCCAAGTTTATTCTAATTTATTAGTATTCTAAAAATTGTCTTTCCCATGGTATGTTGGGTTTTGTTTGTTTATTTGTTTTGTAGTAGTTGTTGCTGTTTTGTTTTGTTTTGTTCATCACTGTGATAAAATATCCGACATTAATGATTGAATGGAAGATTCACTTCAGTTCACAGTTTCCGAGGTTTCACTCTATCATGGCAGGGTGAGTGAGATGAGTGAGCAGTGTAGCAGGCTGTTTATCTCGTGGCAGAAAGAAACCAAAAAGAGACACAGAAAGGAGCTAGGGATAACATTCCAAAAACGTGTCTTTACTGACCTACTATGTCTAGGTATATCCTATGATCTGGGGTTTTTGGAACCTCTCTGACCAAATTCTCGTTATATACCCATTTTCATGAGATACTTTATATCAAAACAGTAAAACAATTCCCTAATGGTATCTGGATAATTCTAAACTATTTATATACTATAATAGATGTTGTCTTAACAATTATATACCTCTTATACTTTGTGTTCCAAATAGAATACATGCTAAGAACCTTTGTATACTGATAAAATAGGGCAATCCCAACAGACTGTTTCTTTAAAACAATTGAAAATATATTTCTTCACATACTCCTCTGCACACTCAATTCTAGACACAACTAGGCATGCAGCATGTAAGCCTGGCATCTCTATTGAGGTGTTCTGCCTACATGCTATGCCATCATGAAGTCATAGAAATGTGTCTAAATTACAGATGCCCCTTATTAACTCAATGAAACATATCTGCCTCCTCAGTATTGTATGGCATATCAATGTCTACCATATAGAGTTCTTATTAGATGATCACTTACTAGAAAGCGTGTAAATCTCTGTTCTAAATAGTCATCTGAGTTCAAATAGTCATAGTTCATAAGGAACTATGGTGTGGGAGATTAAGGAAAGAAAACAAGGACGTAATGGGAAAACCATACTAAGAATACTCATTTTATGATTAAGATACATTAAAATGTGGACAGAAGGAAGGAAGGAAGGAAGGAAGGAAGGAAGGAAGGAAGGGAGGAAGGAAGGAAAGAAGGAATAAATCATTGTATCTCCTTAGAAATAATGTGCATTTGTCAACAATCTGGCACTCATATCAGCCCTCTTGCTACAGGTATAGTCAAAGAATGAGCTCTACTTTCTTCTACTCTTTGAATGCTGATCTTACACCATCCTCCCTTTCTCTGCAGTTTTGCATCTTCAACTGCTTAATCCTTCCCTTGGATGGGCTGGCCAAGGCTCTTAATTCCTTTAAGTTTTCCATATGCCCCTCTGTTAAGAACTGGGGGTAATTTCATTCTAACTGCATCATGAGTTCAGTGCTATCATGAATCTCCCTGAGTTTGTCTGTGAAAATTAACCCCCATATAGAGATAGGCAATTCTGAAACATCTTAATCACATTAGTTACAATTCTGTTAGAACTTTCAGGTTGGGTGTTGCATGGATCTCCAGAGGTTTAGGCTAGAAAAAAAAAAAGAATACTTTTGCAGAGTGCCAGCAGCCACCACAGCTGAAGATCAAACATTTCTTAACCCGAGTCAAAAAAAGAAGATCAAACACCATCTTCTTAGGCCTATCTGAGCTGTTTCAAATTTGTAACTGGAGATATGCATGGGTCCTCTGGGTGCTCTTAAATGCTCACTGCAGTAGATCAATGGAACAAAATTGAAGACCCAGAAATGAACCCACACACCTATGGTCACTTGATCTTTGA
>NW_022196913.1:92140917-92141447 GCF_008632895.1 Mastomys coucha
TACAACCACTCTGGAAATCAGTTTGGTGGTTCCTCTGGAAATTGGACATAGTTCTACCGGAGGACCCATCTATTCCACTCTTGGGAATATACCCAAAAGATGCTCCAACATGTAATAAGGACACATGCTCCACCATGTTCATAGCAGTCTTATTTATAATAGCCAGAAACTGAAAACAACCCAGATGTCCCTCAACAGAGGAGTGGATACAGACATTCTAGTACATCTACACAATGGAGTACTACTCAGCTATTAAAAACAATGAATTTATGAAATTCTTAGGGAAATGGATGGATCTGGAGAATATCATCCTGAGTGAGGTAACACAATCACAAAAGAACACACATGGTATGCACTCTCTGATAAGTGGTTATTAGCACAGAAGTTTGGAATACAGGAAGAACAACCCACAAACCACAAGAAACTCAAGAAGAAGGAAGACCAAAAGGTGGACATTTAATTCCTTCTTAAAAGGGGGAACCAAATACTCACAGAAGGAATTTCAGAGATTAACTATGGAGCAGAGACTG
>NW_022196913.1:92141457-92141963 GCF_008632895.1 Mastomys coucha
TACTTTGAAACTAATAGAAGAGAAAGTGGGAAAGAACTTCGAGCAAATAGGCATAGGGGAAAATTTCCTGAAGAGAACACCAATAGCTTCTGCTTAAAGATCCAGAATTGACAAATGGGACCTCATAAAGTTGCAAAGCTTCTATAAGGCAAAAGACACTGTCAATAGGACAAAATGGCAACCAACAAATTGGGAAAAGATATTCACCAACCCTATATCTGATAGAGGGCTAATATCCAATGTATACAAAGAACTTAAGAAGTTAGACTCCAGAGAACCAAATAACCCTATTAAAAAATGAGGTACAGAGCTAAACAAAGAATTCTCAACTGATGAACACTGAATGGCTGAGAAGCACCTAAAGAAATGTTCAACATCCTTAGTCATCAGGGAAACGCAAATCAAAATAACTCTGAGATTCCACCTCACACCAGTCAGATGGCTAGGATAAAAAACTCAGGTAGCAGCAGATGCTGGAGAGGTTGTAGAGAAAGAGGAACATTACT
>NW_022196913.1:92142483-92218389 GCF_008632895.1 Mastomys coucha
CTGTGAAGGTTCTGTGCCCCAGTGTAGAGAAATGCCAGGGCCAATAAGTGGGAGAGGGTGGGGTGGCAGGCATGGGAAGGGGGGGCAACAGGGGTTTTTTCTTGTTTTTGTTTGTTTGGTTGGTTGGTTTTTGGAGGAGAAACTGGGAAAGGAGAAATTTACATGTAAATAAAGAAAATATCTAAAAAAAAAGAGTTATGTACTTTAAAAAAAACTCTGCTTATGCAGATTATATCCATCAATATTTATTGTAATGGAGGTCAAACCTGACAAATGTTTATACATATGTTAATGATCAAAATAAATGTTATAAATAAAAAAAAAATGCTCACTGCATGTAGTCCACTGGAAAAGTATCACAAGCCAATGCATGTGTGGTCTACTGCTTTGTTAGCGTTGGATTTTGCACTTAGACCTGTGTTTTAAGGTAGGCTGGGCTACAGCCAAGCACCAAGATCTGCAGAATCCCCACTTCATCTCTGTTTCTCAGTTCCCTCGGTGGTGAATAGGATGAACATGGTCTTAAGGGTTTCTCATTGATGACTATACAATGAATCCATGGTTCAAATATATCACATTACAGTGATGCTTTCAGAGATTAATGCATTAGTAATAAACACGAGACTAAATGAAAGTTGACTGTGGCTTCTTCTGAGATCTCTCTAAATACCCAATGTAGTGGTGATGTTGTGGTCTGGGACTCACAAAGTATGGAGTCACATTTGGTTTTCATTCTTGCTCTGACCCTCAGACAATTCATTAAATGTATGCTCATTATATGTCTCATGCATTACATCCTTTCCTATCATTGGTGGCATTACACTGGGTTGGCAGCTTTATGTGGAGACACTCTTGTTCCTTGAGCCAAGAATGACATCATTCTATTCCTAAACTGCCACAGATCTTCTCAGAGACCACCGCACAATGTAATGTGATCAAGGTTAAGTACAACCCACTCTTCATCTTTGTACCCGAGTCAATGTTCTTTCAGCTGTCTGCTTTGATCCTAGATTAATGACTTCTGCTCATTGTTACAAAGGTCTACCAGTTACCCAACAGTCCATTCTCATCTCTCTGCCTGTGGCTTATCCACAACACTAGGCTTTCTTCTCTTCCTCTAACACCAAGTTCCAAGCCAGCTTCTTTAACTCTGTGCCAAAGAAATAGAAACCGAATCTAATATTAGCCTAATGAGAACAGGCTATCTCCTGCCAAAGATTCCCATAATGTATCTCAAAGCCAAGTGAGGCAATTATTCCTTGTTTCAGACAATGGTATTGTTTCTTCCTTATATAACACAACAATCCAGATTGCTGTACTTCTCTCAGAGGAGTAAAGAATACACACAGCATTTTAACCTCTTCTTGTGCTAGTTGGCTAGCTTCTAAGTGCAACAGACTGTATTTTTTTCTTTTCAAATAAATAGATCATTTGTTCATTTAATGTGTAGGCAATAAAAAGCACTGAATTTAGAGCTATTAAAGTGAGACTTCTGGTCCTTCTTCCCGCAGTTATTAAACAGAAACTACATTTTAGTGAACTACTTAAATTCCCAGGTTTCTGAATTGTAAAACAGAGGTGCAAATGTTATAAACATAAGTAAGAGGCAGAACTATAAATGAAAGGGACAATCAAACACTAACCTCTGGAATATCATTATGAGAGGGGGAAAAGGATTCTTAAAGCTCATATTAAGGAAGTCTAAGAATATACCAGGTAGCCATCCCAATAAATACATAGAAAATTAATTCAAGAAGTCAAGTCCATCTACTTTCCCAGAGATTGTTATGGTGCTTGTGAAGACACAGACCAGAGTCCCAGGATGAAAAATTGCAAGACTTCTGCCTGTCTCTAGACTCCTCATTCCATCATCATTTGTAAAATGTGTTTTTGTTTTGTTCTGATTTGGTTTTGAGGAAATCATTTTTCCATGTACTCTATGTAGTCACGGATACCCAGGAACTCACTCTGTAGACAAGGCTGGCCTCAAACCAGAGATCTACCTACCTCTGTCTCCTGATAACGCCAGATTGTCAAGTGCCAGAGCATTAAGGAAGGCCATCTTCAAAAGAGACATCCGCATATATTAATAAATTTTGTTCTGACTGGAACAATGACCTAGGCCTAAGGACTTGTTCAGAGAGAATGTAACCTTGTCAATCTTTAGGGTCACCTCTATACCCAGAGAACTCCATGGATTTCCACAGACTAGAGCAGCCCTTTACAGAAAAACTTTCTGAGTTGACAATCATGATCTGCAGCACTTAGGACAAGGCAGAGCCTCTAGCCACATGTCATGATTACAAGCCTGGAACATGGCTATCTAACCAAGGAAATTAGCTTTATTTTACTTTATTCAATTTTTAAAAATTTCCATAGTCACATGTTTCTAGTGGCTGCTTTACTGGACAATTCTGTTAAAAATAAGCTCATGCCCTTGATTCAAGTGCCATATACCTGGCTCCAACCAATTCATCCAGTCTTGGATGCCACCATACAAACTTTGACTCTATAAGACTTATGTTGAACACACCTGAGCATCTCTACTGACACACTTGAACTTAGGATTCAACACTAAGGACACCATCCATCCTCACCTCACAAGCATAAATATACTTCACAAGCACAGGTCAAGTTCTATGTAGAATCAATGAAGTAACCTCCATACCAGTCTTCTACCAAATGCTTTGTGAGAAAATGGCTAAATGACCTTAGGTCTGAGCCTGCCTGCAGGATGTACCATCCACAGGGCTGTTCCCTTGGAAACTGTTTCCTAGTCTGCAGACACTTTGACTTGCCTATAGGTTATATGGCACAGAAGATTGATGAGAAAGAGGCTGAGCCTTCACTATGTCAAAAACTAATACTCATCAAAACAGGTATGGCAGTGGTGCCTTTGAAAACCTTCTGGACTTCCCTGTGAAACAAGAATGCTGTGTCTATTCTACCTCTTGCCTCCCCTACAAAGTGAAAGCATTATTTCTGGATCTTGAGTTTAGAACTATAGTTGCTGGGGTGGTGTATGCATTTTCTTGGCACAGATTCTCAGGGTCTTGAGAAAATCCTGATGACTTGCATTGATAAATATCTTTCAAAGATCCACATTTCAATTGTATTCAGTTCTGTGATATAATATGAAGACTTCCCAATACAAAGTTTTCAGACCCAGTGGTGTAATCTGTTACTTTCACTTTATTTTTTAAGAGCTAGAGGCAACATGATGCTGATTACTTGTTTCGGTGGGGCAATTATAGCCAGCTCTTCCTTCACTGCTTTCTAAGATAGAGAACCTATAAGAAATAATTGTCCCAGAATTAAGAAAATCATAAACACAAACACCCACACCTTTACATATTTTTCCTTTAATTGAAAATAATTTTTTTCTCACATAATATATTGTAGTTATTTACGGTTTCTCTCCTTCTACTCCTGGTTCTTTCCACTTCCCCTCCTATTTGGATCTACTCCCTTTCTGTCTCTCATTAGAAAACAAACAGACTTCTAAGGAATAAGAATTAAAAATGGGAAGTTAAATCTAAGAATATTTTATGTCAGAGTTGGACAAGACAAACAAGTAGAAGGAAAAGAACTGAGGAGAAGGCAACAAAAGAACCAGAGACACACTTGTTCACACACTCCGGGATACCATAAAAATCACTAAACTGAAAGCTATACTATATCTGCAGGACCTGGTGCAGTCTGCTGAAGGCCCTGTGCCTGTAGCCTCTGTCTCTGAGAGTTCCTATGAGCTTTGCTCACGATGATTCAGAGGGCCTTGTTTTCTTGGTGTCCTCCATCCCCTCTGGCTCTTATAATCTACCTGCCTCCTCTTCTGTGGGGTTCCCTGAGCCCTGAGGGGAAGGCTCTAGATCTATAATGTTGAAAATCATGAAAACTGCAAACACAATGCAATAAAGCTCATGATACAATCCTCACACAGGTTTTAACATTGCTTAAGAGTTTGTAATGATTGGCTTAGAGACATGGCTCAGTGATGGAAAGTTCTTACACAGGAATCAAATTCAATTCTCAATGCCCATGTAGAATGGGGTAACAATCGTCTGTAACTCCAGATTCAGGAGATGTGACATCTTTTTCTCCCTTCCAGTGGCACCTTCACTAACACACATGTGCCTCTACACAGTCACACACACACACACACACACACACACACACACACACACACACACACTCACACACACTAAATATAAGTCTTAAAAAAGTAATTAATGCGTGGAGCTATAACAGGGTTTCCTGAGTAAAGCCTAGGAAATATATACCAAAGAACCTCATTTACAAAACAGGTCAAAAGCTGATAATCATTCAGGCAATATATAACATGACCAGGTAACCTAGACAGAACTTCAGAACCCCAGGTAGGGACAAACGCAAAATTAGTACTTCATTACATGATATCTATGGCCTAAGCCACAAGAAGGCTAAGACTCACTCTCTCAATGAATAAAAAGTTATCAACAAGAATAAAAGTTCTACCCCTGTGGTAAACAAACTTGCCATCAGGAATAGAAGACACACAAAGAAATTTACCAGCCTAAAAGGAAGAGCATTAACAAACAGGAAAAATCATGGTGAACCTATGAATACAAAGTTTCTGCAAGAGCCTTTTAAATAAATATAATGAAAATAATGCTTATGTTTAAAATAAAACAAAACAAAACACAAGTGCAAAAAGTTCTTCCATCGCCTCCATGTCAGTATAATGTACCACTCAGAACAGAGACCACACACTCCACCACTCTGGGGTGCCCTCATTCAAAGAATGCAAAGGATGTTTTTACATACATGGTTATCTTAACACACCAAGCAGTAACACTCCTTCCTCAGGTTTAAATACCATCACTTGTACACAGAACCCTTACACCCTGAAAAGAAAGTACTCTCTTCTGCTGTATGAACAGAGATTGCCTGTTGAGCCAGTGTATTGTGAACGGGCACAAATTATTTTTAATATTTTCATAGAGTAAATTGTTGCATTAACCATTATCCTACATCCACCTTTGTATATCTTATTATTTCCTTAGGACAAGTTCCTAGAAAGGAAATCATTGGTCTAAAGAAATCACACCCACTGAAAACCTTAGGAACTACTATCAAACTACCTCCAGATAAGCTGTGCCCATTTGCAAAGCTGAATGTCTTTTCATGCCAGAGTTTCAATAAGTAAGGTAAGAATGGGTCAAATTAGCAAAGAGAAAAAAAGAAGATGGCTCACGGTCCAGCTGGCCCTCTACAAACAACAGAAGAGGAAACACAAACATTTCTATATGTTTCCAAAAGAAGTCTGTGGAGCAGATACCAAGCTGTGATGGCACTAGATCCTCAGTCATCACTGTAGGGTACCATCACTGTATGTTCCCACTGACCAGCTTCACCTGGTACCATCACTGTATGTTCCCACTGACCAGCTTCACCTGGTACCATCACTGTATGTTCCCACTGACCAGCTTCTCCTGTTAGCCCTCCAAGCAAAGGGCAAATTCTGTCTATGCTTGATTGAAATTTCTACTCTGTTTACCCTTAAACATGCCAATGTGAAGACCCTAGAAGCTCGTTTCTGTGTTTTACTGTAGATGATTTGGACAAACTACAATGAATGTAATTTCTAAATGTGGTCCATTGCTTTGAAAAGATGGAGGGGTGCTTTACACAATTGTACTTTTTTTTTTCTCCAGAAATGCAAAATCACACATTCAACATGATTTCAGAAGCAATCAAACTGCATAAGATCTGACAGATTTTCTGTAAATACTTTTAAAGAACAGAGATATAATCTGGAATATTTAATTACATTTGAAGTAAAATAAAACAAATATCAAGAATTAGTGTTTGCTTTTCCCCAGTTGTATTCTTAATATTTTATACACCCTTTAGCACTGGCAAGCTCTATTTATCTTTCTGAGTAAATCAGACCCTAAGGATACTTTCCCCTATATTCTCAGAATAACTCTATAACACCACAGATTGATTAACTTTAGATGTCATGGCAAATCTCACTTACCACCAGCTCTGCTCGCAAGCCCAACTCAGATGGTCCACCAATATCCTTTAAAGAGCTATTTCTCTGCATAGAAATATTCAGTGAAAAGTGCTTGCAATATCTTCTTCACCAATCATTCACCCAGCCTTACAACACACCCAGAGTTACACGTGAGTAATGTCATCCATTTTTAATTATCTAGCCAGAGAGGAAGCAATAATGATCATTATTCACAGCTACAGGTAAAGCAAAAACAAAATCGCATTTTAATCCAGAAAACGTAATTTGGAAGAGAAGATCATGGTACAAGAGCCAGGTCACCTTCCTACTTCCAGTTTTCCTTGGGAACTTATGTTGCACATATTCATTCAATAAACACAAAAAGAGGAAAGAAATGTCTATGAAGATTAATTTCCTCCATTTCTAATGAGAAAGTTAAAATGAACATCTTTGACACTTGGCATGGATATTGTTACTGAGTTTACACAAAAATCTATACAATGACTTTTTTCCTTTCATTGAAAATAGATTCTTTTCTCAAGCAACATATCCTAATTACAGTTTCCCTTCCCTCTACTCCTCCCAGTTCCTCCCCACTTCTCCTCCCATTCAAATCCAATCCTTTTCTGTCTCTCATTAGAAAAAAGGAGATAATATCTTTTTTTTAAAAAAAAGATATATTACCATCTTTTAAGAGATAATAATAGAAATGTAACAAAATATTACAAGGTAAAACAAAAACTATCATATCAAAGTTGGACAAGACAAACCAAAAGAAAGAAAAGAACCCTCGAATCTCACTCACACACTCAGGTGTCCCATAAAAACACCAAACTGGAAGCCATGATTTTATAATCATAGGACCTGGTGCAGGCCTGAGCGCACTGCCTTGGTTTCTGTGTGTTCACATGACCTTTGTCCACATTGATTCAGAAAACCTTGATTTCTCGGTGTCCTTCATCCCCTGTGACTCTTATATTCTTTCTGCTTCCTCTTCTGAATGAGTTCCCTGAGCTCTGATGGGGAGCGATTTGATGGAGACCACCCATTTACATCTGAGTGTTCAAAGGCCTTTTTCTCTCTCTCTTTCCCTCATACCCCCTCATAATGTCTGGTTGTGGGTCTCTGTATTTGCACACACCATTTTTTAGGACAAGAGAAAGCCTATATAAGAAGCTACCCTCAAGAACCTCACGGACACTCAGAACCCCATTGCTTATTATACTTTCAATACATACTTCCTTCGTTGTATGGCACCTACATTTAGGCCAAACACTAAGAACTAACCTTCTGCCAAAATAGAACAGCTGTATTTTCATCAACTGAGGTTTACTACTGTCTGACTCATAGGATGATTAAAGACATAATAAGCCCCAGCACCAAGAAGTGCTCTAAATCTGCTATATATGCATATATTTACAAAAGTCAGTTATTACCATTAATAGCCTTTGTCAGCAAAAGCCCCTTAGGACTACGCTTTTACAAAACATTCTTAGAGGCACAAAATCATTTACTCAGCTCAGCTCATCCTAATAGGGGAAGCAGATTTTAGGAATACTTTATAGATAGAGAATATGAAGCCTAAAGTTGCATAAGTTGTGCAAAAAGAAAGAAAGAAGGAAGGAAGGTAAAAGAAAGAAAGGAAGGAAGGAAGGAAGGAAAGAAGGAAGGAAGGAAGGAAGGAAGGAAGGAAGGAAGGAGTAGGGAGGAAGGAAGGGAAAAAGGATGGAAAAAGAAAGAAAGAGAGAAAGAGAGAGAAAGAAAGGTTTAAACTCTATTGCTGCTAGATAAGAGAGGCTTTTTTTTTCTATAATCCACTATCCAAAGCCTTGTACTGTGGGACAGTGACAAACATGTTTGAATTTCATCCAAAGGGAACTCAGTCAACTTTGACATCTATTGTCATTTATCAAGGAGACACAGCACTGATATTACCAAAGATACATCAATGATTAGCAGAAGCATTATTAGCCCTTTTTTGTGGCTGTCCACAGGTTTGCAAGGCTCCAGCCTCAGACTTTTAGTGCTTAATTGGCCAATGGCTCACCTTTGCTGTCTCAGCTTCTGCCTGAAGTCTCTTGGGGGTTCCTTTTTGGTCAGGCACCTTCTGGAAATTTCTGTTTTTAATGGATTGAGATTCTACACCTTCGCCTTCAATTTGCAGTTTAATTCCGTCAGCATGGGCAGAGTGATCAATACCCCGTGGATTCAAACCACAGTGGAGAGCTAGGAAAGATGAACAAATAGAACTCAGAAAACAAGTCATGCAAAGAAAGTGTCTGTGACGGAAAATATTTCATCAGGCCTAACTGGGAAAGAAACAGGGTGTCTGCGAGCTGAGAGGTGGTATAATGACTATGGGACATAACATGGGTGAGGAAAAAACACAGCATTGTGGGAAACGCTGAGTTTGGAAGCATAAATCCCAATCCCCTCAATTCCAAAGACTTACTTTGAGCACATTACTAATGCCCACAGTACAGATGGAGCACCAGATCAGGCAGCTACATTACTGCCTCCCACTTAGCTATTTCAACCCTGAGGTTTGGTTTTTTGCTATCTCTTCATCTAGAACCTGCTCACTCCTTGCACCCTATGGAATCCTTCTGGTCATAAAACATCCACTCATTCAGTCTACCCTCTTGCATTCATTCAACCAATACTTATTGGGCAAGTATATATACTGTCCCTGGGGTAGACTCTCAACCTAGGCTTAAATGCACAGGTGGAACATTGTAAGAACTGAACAGATAAATGACCTAATGATTTCTTAAAGGTACCTCTGCTACAAGAAAGGAAAGACCAGGGTCTGTGGGTTTTGTGGTACTCAAGCCTTGATAGCTTCCAATTTCTTGTTTTCATTTCTATACCATCTAAAATGAATATCTCTACCAATAAAATCTAGAGCTCATATTTTGGGATATTTATTCATTTAGAAAATATGTATATATTTTCCTCTGTACCCAAGCTTATATAAGAAACAGCAATGAATTTTATGAGAATCATTTTTCCTCTGACAATTCCCACAAACCTCCACTTGCACATGTGCACATGGCATATATAGGATGTGTTTTAGGATGTGTCATAATAAATTATTTTGACATTTTTTGTGTTCCAAAACCGTAAGACTTACATTCCCATCTGCCTTGTCTGCACTTTGATCTTAGATGGTTCAAAGTCAAATACTAAAACCGCCCTTTTACCTCCATTAGGACATTAATTCACTGACAATCTCCCATATTAGATGATCATTAGCTTTCCCCCTTCTTATTATTTCTCATTGGTTGGTCACCTCTGTAAGTCTATAGTACAGCATTTTTCACTATCCACTCTAACCAGGCTGTGGTTCCCTCTCCTCTTACTGACTCTTTGAAGACTATTTTACAGGAAGAACAGCTTTGAGAAAAGACTTCCCAATAGAAGTGGGATTGGCCACATTCTTTCCATTCTTCATCTTCTTATTAACAGGTACCACCAGTCCCCATAGCTTTTGATACAGAAGACATCCAATCTTAACGTGGTCAAAACTGAACTTCTGTTTTCCTACCATAAAAATCTGTCCACTGATTTCCCCAAAGCTGAGGGATCATCCTTGGGTTCACTGTCTCCAAGATTCACCATAATCCCTCCCATCCATCAGCAAAACCACTAGCTGGAACTGAAACAACTGTTCAAGTACATCCCCAGTTCCATCTCCTCTGTCACCACCATAGACCAAGACAGGCATCACACACTCAGACTTCCCATCTCCTTTTTCTTATCCCTTAAGACCCATGAACGTGTGTATATGTGTGTATATCATGTCATGAGACTCCTTTGCTTAAAAATTCCTAATGGCCTCACTTTACACCTAGAAAATTCAGAAAATGCCCTCTTGTCCAGAAAATCCTGTCCTCTTTGATGTTGGCAGCTTCTCTACCCATACCAAATGTCTCTTGATCACCATGCTTTTTCCCACAGGCTTTCTTTCTTCCTTCACCAAGTTCTTGCCCAAGTCAAAGGCTCTGTATCTGGTTTTGTGCTTAAAATGTTTTCCATTATTCACCTAAGTCTTATGTAGCATTTCAGTTTTGCCTTTAATATGACTCTTCTATGTGTCTTTTTCCAACTGTCATCTTTACCCCTATCTATACCTTCCCATGACCTTCCTATAGAATACAAGGTACCTTAAGGAATAAATATCCAATAATCTAAACCATCTGCTTGAAAGGGACATCATAGATATTCAATTTTCTGCCACTTTATATGGACATTATAAGTGGATTTCTCCTCCCCTAGTTTCTGGCATTCCTAAAAGCAATGAACAGTCACATCACAAAGCTAAACTCTCAGCAAGGATCAGATCATGTGCCCTCCCTCAGGCTTTGTTCTGAACCTCAAATGATATTCATGAAAAAATCTACCAGACATAATTATATTCATTTTTCAGATAAGGGAAATGAGGCTCAAAAGGGTTATGGTCACCAAAGGTCACATGGGTGTCTGCTGAAGGTCACAAAGATCAAGTATCATTTGGAATGCACATGTATTTAAGTTAGAGATGAGCATATCCAAACTAGATTAAAGGAAACTTGTAAGCTTTTATAATGGAAGGTTCTGTCTAAGTTCAAGTCCCAAGATAGAGAAGTTTATAGCTCAACAGTCCTCTAAAGGACTTTTATCCCCCTCCCAATGTCTCCATGTTTCTATTGGTAGCATTGCCATTGTCCTATACATATAGACCCTTGAGTTACATGCTTCAAGTGTTAATATTGAAGAATAGAGAACTTAGCCATAGTTCTTTCCCCAATTCTTCTCTCTTTCTCTAAACTTTAAGCACTTCTCATTGGCTGAAAGTGAATAACATGTTCATTATTGAACATGTGACCACATGAATGACCACAGTGACCACAGGTGACCACAGTGAATGTAACCCAAGTGAAATTCAACTAAGGTCAGTTTCCCAAACATTCACTGCTGCTACTCAACAGAGTCAGTATAGAACGGATAGTTGTGAACACACTACCATGCTTGAATTACAGTGATGCAAAGAGAAGCAGTGAGAGCATGAAACTAATTACTGTTAATATCAATCAGCTTCTCATCTCCAAAGACTAGCCTACTTAAAATGAATATTCAATTAAATATACTAAAATTGTGATTATTCTAAAAAGCTGTGCTTCTGTAGGGAGATAGTAGATTCACAAGGGATGGAATTATACATTAATGAGGGAAAGAAAAATGCCCAGCTTTGATCTTTCTCTTCCAGCATGATCCCCTGTTGCTTTCTGCATTGAAATTCAGGTATGGGAATTCCATTGAACTGTGAGCTTCCAATTCCTCTTGCTCCATTGCCTTCCACCAAAGCAGACTAATACTCCCTTCATCTGTTCCCATGAGTCTATCCCTTAGGAAGAACTTTTATTCTACCTGTGAACTAATCTAAATTTCTACCAGCAATCACCTGGTTTTCAGTTGAGGGGAGGGTGTATATGAAAGGAGAAGATGTCTTCAAACTGGAATCTTGACACCATGCTAGATATATGCATATCTATGCTGAAGATTTTCTGTGATAATGGTTTTTAACAGTGAGATTCTGACACACACATTTTGGATTTTAACTCTTCATTTTGAAATTTTCAACACTAATAAATTAAATCAATGTCATAGCTGGGAAAATATCAGGTAAAGACTTCAAGCTTCCTATGATATTGATGCAATGACTAGAAACCTGTTAAGCAGAGGAATATTTAAGAAAACTAAAAAAAACCTGAAGGGGGTCTCAAAGCTGACCCATGAGCAGCTGAGCCCATTAAACTGAGTAAATAACTTTTGTGAAAACAAGCAGGGATAGGGGTGACAAAGAAACAACAAAGCAGAAGGGACACCAAGAACATGATGAGAAGAAATGAAGGTCATACCTTAGAAGAGGCCATTGGAACATCACTTGATTTGTAAATATCAGGGACATGAAATTTCAGGGACTACAAAGCAAAGCCTATCAGAAATATTTAAAAAAAAATAACTTCAAGAGCAAAAACCTAAATCAAAGCTAGGTGTAGAGTCAAGAAGGAAATTGCTATGGAAGATTTAAATATTTGTGTGACAACTAAGGCTACGTGTATAGAAAGTCAAGAAACTATACTGTGCCTCTGGTTTATAGACTATCTTATACTTTGAGCACCCAATATTTTTCTAGTGGAGAAAAAAAATCTCCTACTGACTTAAGGCATGATTGTATGAAGAGAAATGACTTGTGGTTTATTCTATAGTTGAACAAATGTTTCTTTGCTTAAATGTGTGTTATATGCCATGCTTGAGATCTAGGCGATTACTAAGAGATTGTGTGTATCTGTTCTCCTAGGGTTCTCAGCTGTGGTAGGGGAGCTAGGCACACAATTATGATGACAGATCTGGATTACGCAGGCATTGAACTACTGAGAATAGTTGTATGGAACAGTGTAACCTATAATGCTGATGAAGCAGTCTATACTGACATATAGGTTGGCTTCTCAAAGAAGAGAATGGGTCTTCTGAAAAGGGAATGGCATGAGCAGATGTCAAGAGAATACGACATTTTGGGTTGATGCTGGGGAATGATAAAAATAAATTTTTAAAAAAGCAGTGATATTGGTAAATTAAAAAGTAAACAATCAGAATGGTCATGGATAGAACAGGGATTGGCAAGTGTGACAAATACAGAATGTGACAAATAAAATCTTCATTGATAAAATAACATGGATGAACACCAAAGAAACTATGCTAAATGAAATAAGCCTGTTCCAACCGGACACCCATACTTCTTTGTAGTGACTCACATTTGTAATCCCAGCACTTGGAAGACAGAGGCAGGAGAATTCTCACAAGTTTGAAGCCTAGGCTGCATAATGAATTTTGGGTCAGCCTGAACTAGAGTGTGATCTTGTCTCAAGAGAGCAAAATCAAATAAAAGGATACAAAATGTGTGAGTATTTAGAATAAGGCTTGCAAGGATCCACTTATAAGTACTCAGAGTAGTCAAATCCACAAAAGTTAAAAAATAATTGTCACCTAGGGGCTGGGTGTGCAAGAAAATAGGGGTGGATGGGGGTTTTGGAGAGCTGGATCTGTAGTGTTCCAGTTTGAGATAACAAAGTGATTTTGCAGATAGGTGGTAGTGACAGTTACTTAGCCTGAATGACATATAATACAGGATTTTTATAAGGGTATGAATTATATTTTACCAAAGTAAATGTCAAAAATCCCACTTTATTCACTTTCACTTTGACCCAAATACCATAGCCATTATGTAGAAAGCAAAGTTCTCAAGATATTCTTATTCAAAGGCTTCAGAGTTTCTTCAGCTAGTACATTTTTATTGTCATTATGGATTCTACACATTGTGTGTATCAATATGTATATGTGTGTATTCACACACACCGCACACGTGCATAAGTGTATGTGTGTGTGCTCATGTGTTTCTCTGTGTGTGAGTCTGTGTATATGATAGTGGTGGTACTGTGTGTGTGTCTGTCTGTCTGTCTGTGTGTGTGTGTGTGTGTGTGTGTGTGTGACAGTTTACCAATACTTTAAAATTTTTCTGGAAAAGGATTCACTTCCAAACTAGATACCGTATAAACTGAGCTGCCACATGCCTCAAAAAGAGCTCCATCTTTTCTGAACTATCTATTTTGATGTGACTTATGTCATAGTAAGAAACAAGAAAGTGCAAGTCTCATTTTATCTCCTCACAATGATACATAATAAATAATAGTGACAAATAGATGTAGATACAGATATAGATGATATAGATATGATAGATATAGATGATATATAGATATAAGAAGTGTCATAATATATACCACATAATTACACTGATTTAGGGTCTATTTTGCTAAAAAGTCACCCAACTTCCCAATCCTTCCAAACCCAGATATCTCACTTGAAATGAAAAATGCAGCTCTGTTCACATCCAATGATCCTATGTTCTGACAAAGCTTTTCCTTAAACAGGGACAATGAGCAAATACTCCCCAGTAAACCTCAGGGTGAAATGGCTTAGTAATACCTCCACTACAACTGCCTGAAATGTGTGTGCCTCCTTGCCTTGGCCAGATTGATATCTCCATAAAGTTTTCTCTTCTCTTACATTATTTGCATGGATAGCCTCTTCAGGCAGGATTAATATTGTTTTCTCTATGCTGTGATGCTTTAACTGAGTTTGAGTTCTGTATATTTATCTGAACAATGTTGACGATTCATAGTTTTTCTTATTAAAAGATCAGAATGTGTTTTTGCGCATGTGTTATGCATTGCAAATATTTATAAAATGACTGCATAGACTACCAATAGTCCCCAGGAGAAACTGACTACATGTTATTGAGCTTTATACTCCCAGTGTTTGGACAAATAACTCACTTAACAGTAGATATCCAGTCATTGTTTAAGGAAAAGGCTAGACATGATGGAAAGATTCTAATTCAATCCTACTCTTTGTGGTTGGCTTCTGAATAACTTCTGCATTTTTCAGAACAACAGATAAAGGTTGCTTCCAAACTACCTGTCCAATATTCAAAAATGACAGAACTACAGAGCTCTTTTGATATGCCTATCATCAGCAGAATGGAGATGTTACTATTCCAAAAAAAGTGCCTAAATAATTGTACATAGTTGTATCTAATAAATGTTTTTAAGTGAATGAATTATCTTAGAAATAAAGATAGAGCAATCCCTATGATTAACTTCTAGAATTGAGATATACTGTTTAAAATTGCATGTGCATGTCTTGTTTTTAGATAGAGATGAAGACCTAGAAGAAACAACCCTTCTGTCACACCCCTATCATCTAAAATACACAAAGTAGATGTCTTAGTCAGGGTTTCTATTCCTCAACAAACATCATGACCATGAAGCAAGTTGGGGAGGAAAGGGTTTATTGAGCTTACTTCCACATGGCTGTTGATCACCAGAGGAAGTCAAGACTGGAACTCAAGCAGGTCAGGAAGCAGGATCTGATGCAGAGGCCATAGAAAGATGTTTCTTACTGGCTTGCTTCTCCTGGCTTGCTCAGCCTGCTCTCTTAAAGAACCCAAGACCTCCAGCCCAGGGATGGCACCACCCACAAGGGGCCCTACCCCCTTGATCACTAATTGAGAAAATGCCCCACAGCTGGACCTCATGGAGGCACTTCCCCAACTGAAGCTCCCTTCTGTGATAACTCCAGCCTGTGTCAAGTTGACACACAAAACTAGCCAGTACAGTATATAATCTACAAATACCAGTTTAAGGAATAACTATGGATCAGTTATTATGAACTCAAATTCATTAGGGACTTTCTAGCAGAAGCAATCTGAATATCACACAGGTTATACTTTTCTTTGTTGTAGACATTTGGGAATATAAACACATTTCCAGCACTTTTGTCTTCTGTCCACTCCAATGATAGAACTTCAAAGCCCTCCCTCTTCAATTCCCTGGCTACCCTTGAAGCTGTGGGCAGATGCTAATGCAGAGGACATGAACAGGAGTTTGAGGAAAGGAGAAAATAGTGGGAAGGACAAATAGGAACATATTTGAATAGTCCCTTGACCTCTTCCCTTTACCTTGAATTCGGGGGAAGGCTAATATGGCTACAGACATTTGTGCCTGTGGCGCTACATACATGAGAGATCGGCAAGGCACACATAGTCACAGTGGCTTGAACATCTCTGAGGGTCTCAGACTTTGTTCCTAAATGCTGTTAGTCTTCATAACACATAATAAAAATAATCACTCTCTTATTATGCCATGGCCAGTCAAATCTCCTGCAGCTTTTATGTGACTTGTAAAATGAATTACTCCACTTTAACCAATAGCAGGTTACTATTTAGCTCTTCTTAAAGAGAAGAAGAGGTAAAACTGGCCTTAAGAAAATTAGGGTCCAAGTTTCATGTTTTCATCATAACTCAGAAGCTGGATAAGTACAGTATTAATTTATAAGAAGAAGTAAATGAAGAATATAGTTAACAAAATAACAGATAGCAGAGATAGAATCAATGCAGTTACTACTGTGAAAACATGAGAGCAAAGGCCATCACTTCTTTAGGACACTGTGTCACCAGCAATAGTTTTAATATAATTTGTGAAACATTTTTTATTAGATATTTTATTTATTTATATTTCAAATGTTATCCCTTTTCCTGGTTTCCCCTTCAGAACCCCCCCATCTATCCCTTCCTCCTCCTTCCCCCTGCTTCTATAAGGGTTCTCCACCACCTACCCACTCTCACCTCTCTGCCCTGGCAACCCCCTACACTGAGTCACCAAGCCTTCACATGACCAAGGGCCTCTCCTCCCATTGATGCCCAAGGACAAGGCCATCCTCTGCTACATATGCGGCTGGAGCAATGGGTCACTCCATGTGTACTCTTTGGTTGGTGGTTTAGTTCCTGGGAGCTCTGGGTGGTCTGGTTGGTTAATATTGTTGTTCTTCCTATAGGGTTCAGCTCCTTCAGTCCTTTCTTTTTTTATTAGATATTTTCTTTATTTACATTTCAAATGACATCTCCTCTCCTGGTTACCCCTCAGAAAAAACAAAAACAAAGACAAAAACAAAAAAACAAACCTTGTTTCCTCCCCCTGCTCACCAACCCACCCTCTCCTGCTTCTTGGCTCTGGCATTCCCCTACATTGGGACATAACATACACAGGACCAAGGGCCTCTCCTCCCACTGATGACCAACTAGGCCATCCTCTGCTATACATATGCTGCTGGAGCCAAAAGTCTCATCATGTGTACTCTTTGGTTGATGGTTTAGTCCCTGGGAGCTCTGAGGGTACTAGTTAGTTCATATTGTTGTTCATCCTAAGGGGCTGCAAGCCCTTCAGCTCCTTGGGTCCTTTCTCTAGCTCCTTCATTGGGGACCCTGTGCTCAGTCCAATGGATGGTTGTGAGTATCTACTTCTGAATTAGTAGGGCACTGGCAAAGCCTCTCAGGAGACAGCTAGATCAGGCTACTGTCAGCCAGCACTTGCTGACATCCACAATAGTGTCTGGGTTTGATGATTGAATATGGAAAGGATTCCCAGGTGGAGCAGTCTCTGGATTGTCCTTCCTTCAGTCTCTGCTCCACAGTTTGTCTCTGCAACTCCTTCCATGGGTATTTCATTTCCCCTTCTAAGAAGGAATGAAGCATCCACAATTTGGTCTTCCTTCTTCTTGAGTTTCTTGTGGTTTGTGGATTGTATTTTGGGTATTCCGAGCTTCTGGGTTAATATCCACTTATCAGAGAGTGCATGCCATGTGTGTGTCCTTTTGTGATTGGGTTACCTCACTTAGGATGATATTCTCCATATCCATTCATTTCCTTAAGAATTTCATAAATTCATTGTTTTTAATAGCAGAGTAGTATTCTATTGTGTAAATGTATATTTTCTGTATCCATTCCTCTGTTGAGGGACATTTGGATTGTTTCCAGTTTCTGGCTATTATAAATAAGGCTGCTGTGAACATAGTAGAGCATGTGTCATTATTACATGCTGGAACATCTTCTGGGTATATGCCCAGGAGTGGTATAGCTGGGTCCTCTGGTAGTACTATGTCTAATTTCTGGAGGAACCGCCAAACTGATTTCCAGAGTGGTTGTACCAGCTTGCAATTCCACCAGAAATGAAGGAATGTTCCTCTTTCTCCTCAACCTCGCCAGCATCTGCTGTCACCTGAGTTTTTGATCTTAGCCTTTCTGAATGGTGTGAGGTGGAATCTCAGGGTTGTTTTAATTTGCATTTCCCTGATGACTAAGGATGGTGATCATTTCTTTAGGTGCTTCTCAGCCATTCAGTATTTGTCAGTTGAGAATTCTTTGTTTAGTTCTGTACCCCATTTTTTAAATAGGGTTATTTGATTCTTTGGAGGCTAACTTCTTGAGTTCTCATTCATTTTCAAGAGATGATGCTGGCTCAACTGGCAGTTAGCATGTAGAAGAATGCAAATCGATCTACACCTATCTCCTTGTACAATGCTCAAGTCCAAGTGGATCAAGGACCTCCACATAAAACCAGATACACTGAAACTAATAAAAAAGAAAGTGGGGAAGAGCCTTGAGCACATAAGCACAGGGAAAAACTTCCTGAACAGAACACCAATAGCTCATTCTCTAAGATCAAGAATTGACAAATGCGACCTCATAAAATTACAAAGGTTCTGTAAGGCAAAGAACCCTGTTAATAGGACAAAACTGCAACAGATTGGGAAAAGATCTTTACCAATACTATATCCAATAGAGGGCTAATAGCCAATATATACAAAGAACTCAAGAAGTTAGACTCCAGAGACTCAAATAACCCTACTAAAAATGGGTACAGACCTTGAGTCCTTTCTCTAACTTCTCCGTTGCTCTGTCATCAGAAGGTATATGTTTACAGGTAACTAAATACCAAGGGGTAAACATGAAAATGTATCAAGACAATCAGAAACATATCTTAGGTAAAAAGATACTTTTGTTTGACTAAAAGAAAGCACAGTGCACCTTTGGGTGAAGGAACCTACCCAGTAAACATCTACCATGACAGGGATAAGTAAAGCAAGGTACAGCACTCAAGTCCAGCCTACCTTGCTTCTGTGTGACCAGTGACCAAAGCATAATTCAATTTAAAAATGATTGTAGGGGCTACAGAGATGGCTCAGGAGTTACGGTCAATTGTTCCTCTTGCAGAAAACTCTCATTCAATTCCAAGCATGCATATGCTGGTTCACAACTATTGACTTCAGTCTGGTGGGTCAAACATTTTTACGACATAGTACACAGACAGACAGACAAGTAAAGCAAATAAACAAACAAAAATATGTTACAAAATTCCTTTTTTGTTTTTTTCCAATAACTTTAGATTTATTATTTTATATATGAGGTTTTATTTGAATGTCCATAAATAAAATTTGCTGGAATATAGACAACATAATTTATTTATGGACCATTTATCTGCTTTTGTGTTACAATTGCATAAATTGCTAGTTGGAGCAGAGATTGTGTGTCCTAAAGACTGAAATATTTACTCGCTTTCCATTGATAGAACATGTCGACTCTTATTTTAGGATAGAGTGTAATTATATCCTGAGGAATGCTGGGATATAAGAACCCAATCCCTATACCCTAGTTACAGCACTGAGGAATTCCTAGGCCTTTGTAGGACTACGTTCTAATTAATTTCATACTTCCCCACCCCCAAGGTAATTTAAAGTGTGTCTAATTTTATCATATATCAGAATATGAGAAGCCAGAATATGGTTTACAAAACTCTCCCCACTCCCCAAGAGTGAGCTAAATCGATCTTACCACCACACACATGCTGAAACTTCAAATTTTTAAGTACAGGTAGAACTTGTTTTCTCTATACTTCAACAAGAAGTGCTAAGAAACAAAACCATCAGAGAAGTAATCCAGCAGTGCTAAACTATGGATGTATTCATCCTCAGGACATCTAAATAACCAGTAATAGGTGGGGCTCTTATTCCATGAAAGAAAAGGCCAGAAGAAAGGAGATATTCCACCAATGAAAATAAAGAGGAGAGATAGCATGAAGACTCACAAAGTATACCAAGTGTCCTCACCTATGTTGGCTAATTTTCTGTCAACTTGACACAAGCTACAGTATTGGAAAGGAGGACATCTCAGTTCAAAATTATCTCCCTAAGATCGAGCTTTAGGTATACCTGAAGGTTTTTTTTTTTTTTTTGAGCCCAGCCCTTGAGGGTGGTTCCATCTCTAGAATGGTGGTCCTAAATTCTATAAGAAAGCAGTCCGAGCAATCCATGATAAGCAAGCCAGGAAGCAGCACTCCTCCATGGTCTCTGCATCAGCTCCTTCCTACCTTCAGTTTTCTGCCACGTTTGAGTTTCTATCCTGACTTCCTTTACTGATGGTCTATGATGTGTCAGTATAAGCCAAATAAACCCTTCTCTCCCCCAAGTTGCTTTGGTCTTGGTGTATACAGCCTTATTTTACAGCAATAGTACACTAAACTATTATCTATGTACCCTGTGGTAGCCCTGACAACAACCATATGAATTTTGGAGCTGGGCCAAGAGGACTTGTCCACCCTAGCCATGCAGCTGTGTGATGACAGTATCCCTTCTGAGGAACATGATATACATGCGCTCTGCTTTGTCTACAGAGACAATTTTATCTTTCTTGAATAGATTATTATAAACAATGTCAGTCTAGGAAGACTACCTAATGTCATTCTTCAAAGACTACCTAACTATAAAGACTGTATCAAATATTCACCCATCATAACCAGTATATCTGCACTAAACAACCTATATAAAGTAGATATTAAAGTAATATTTAAATTAACCATAACATCAGTAAAAGGCATGAAAAGAGTTTAGACAGTCACTGAGGTGCATATATATTATATATTCTCCTTTATGAAGAGGACTCAATGGTAGATGTTGCAGTCTCTAGATTATCAGACAAGGGGTATGGGTATCTTACTGTGGAAGTGATAAGTGATCTACATACATCTCAATTCAAAATATTTTTAACAATGCCATGAGAACATTATTGTGTATTGTGAATCATCAGTAGATAGACAATAGATGGATAGATAGATAGTAGATAGGGCCAAAGTGTGGACTTGCCCCCATTCTTAGGGCAGAGTCATCTCCTGGAGAGTGAGGACTGTGACTAGCACCCTCCTGTAATGAAGAGATAAAGTGAAGTAAAGAGTCTGCATTCTAACTCCACCTTGTAGTACCTACCTTATAGCCTTTCTTTTCCTGTCCGGAGTAAGGTTAAAGTACACTAGCAGAGACAGATAATCTAATGAGGTTCAGAATCTCATGACATGAAATGAAAATATCCATTTTTAATTAATACAAAACTACCTATAACCAAGAGTCAGAGGGGTCTGAAACTGAAGGAAAAGGATAATTAATAGATGACATCACCAAGATTATAGATGTGTGAAGGCATTGGCTACATATTTCAAAGCAGCCTTCCTAAAAGTGCTTCAGTGAGAGGCTACTCTTAACACAAATATGAAAAATAGAACGCTTCAGGGAAGGAGTAGAAAATGTTTAATATGTAAAAATGTAAGCAATCAAAAATTATAATAACCAAAACTAAGATTTGTTGGGTAGACTGAGAAGTAGAATAGAGGCAATGAGGACTATTTAAGGAGAAAGTGTAGAAGTCAATATTGGGAGAATCAAAAGAATGTGCACTTTGATGTTTGCTTATAAAATACTGTGGAACTTGGAAAATTAATATTCAATACATGTTGCTTATTGAATACAGATTAACTTTTAATGTTAATAAAAACAATAGAGGTACTAAACATGCTTTAATTATAGAGTTACAAACGACTTTGACATACTTATACATCTTTATTCAACACAGCAACAAGGGGAATATAAGCTCTACTAGTATCTTGTAATACATGAGTTTAAATATAGATAAGTTAGAGCATGTTTTCCATACAAAGGTACTTGTAGTATTGGCTTACTTTTATATCGCTGTAATGTTACTGTGTTAGTAAGACAAGTTTCTAACTGAGCAGCTGACATCTAACATGAATTCAATGAATGTCTATACTCTTTATTCCATTATGGTGAGGCAATGTTAGGCATTAGCAGTTTTAGTAACAGTTAAAGATATTTACCATTTATTTTAAGGGATAATGTAGGACAGAATTGTAAAGGACATTCATATGTATAAAATAAAAATAAAGTTAAATTCAGCTGAGAAGCAAGAAGGAAAATAACACTTTCTACACACACACACACACATACACACACACACACACACACACACACACACACTCTTCTGGGAGTTGAGGAATGCAGTTACAAGGAATGATAAAATAGTATCCATACTTCTTATATAGGTTCTACTAGCAGGTTGACTCCAATATCAAACTCAGATAATTATAAATAATAATAATAAATAGGACCCCAGAATAGCAACTCTTTACTTGGCACTTTAGGAAGGGGAAAGCAAGCAGTGCATGTATAGAGGGCCTTTAATATCTAGTGCTGAGAGAGATATTCAAAGGAGGGAGAGCTCCAGATGTTCAGAAGCAGACTAAGGTCACCAGGAACCCGTCAGAGGGAGACTCAAACCAGAACCATGAAGACAGTTAGCAATGCACTTAGTTTTATTTCAATACAATTTAAACTTGCTTCCTTTGGTAGTGCCATGTTACTGTGGCTTCTGTGCGTAGACAGTGCACATTACTAAACATCTTCGTCACCACAGAGTGCTAGTGGACGGCCCAAGCTTGTCCTCTCTGTCTTGAAATCAACATGTTCATTCTATAAATGTTACTTTGACAGTAATGAAGGGAAAGGATGAGGTCAGACATTACCTTAGAAGATTATGTTTTGGGAGTTGTTTTAAATCATCTAAGTCCTCATATCTCCACCTTAGAGATAAGGGAAAATAGCTGTAATGACTTAACAAGGGCTGTTATAAAACATTCTGCCCTTTGAAAATAAACAGGCATTGTAACCTGCCTCTTCTTTTGTACACATTTCAGACACGGTTGTAGAAGCAACTGACTTCCTGTTTAGTTACTTCAGACAACTGTCAGAGTTTTGAATAATCTATTCCCCAACCTGGTTGCTTCTGTCACAAATCACAGTCATTTTACTGTTACAGGCTTTTAGAGACCCAAGATTATCTTTGAAGGGAAAAAGATGAATTGGGATTCACAGATGCATCAGCTCTGGTAAAGCTCAACCTCCTAAAGAGGCAGCTCCCCATAGCCTATCCAGACAAGGCAGGAGCATGGGGTGAAGCTGCTATTGCCATCAGAGAATGGACAATCTTCAGGTCTGTTAGTCTTCTACTCATGGGAAGGCCACAGTTCAGACCTGCTTTGGGTCTCATGCTGGCACCTTTCCTGCAATAAGTTAACTGTGTCTTTTATGCATACGAGTTTCGAGCTCACTAAGGAAAAAAAAGTACAGAAACTATATAATCTTATTTCAAAAGTGCCTCAGAAAACCTAGAGTCCGAATACTGCTAGGCTACTGAAGAAAAGCAAGCTGACCCATGGGAGACAGAGGGAAACAGAGGTGTCGGTAGTAGGAAGGACTACAGAAAAGCTTATAATGACAGGATGGGAAATTGAGAAGTGCCAGGATTATTTCCAAGCCAAAAACCAACCAAACCAGACCAAAACAAACAAACAAACAAAAACCAATGACCTCAATGAAAGATAAAAGCAAACAGGAAAGACTTCACAGAAACCTAGTATCTCAGATTAGTTGTAATATCATAGGAAGGCACTGAGCAAAAGAGCCACTTTAGAGTCAGGTGCAAAGTGGGAAGGGGATATTTGTAGGGAAGAGCAAATCACTTGGAACCTAAGATACATTAATAGAAATTATGGTGGGAAACCTGGGCACGATGGCACACATCTTTAATCCCAGCAATTGGGAAGTAGAGGCAGGGGGTTCTTTGTGAGTTCAAGGCCAGCCTGATCTACAGAGTGAGTACCAGGACAGCCAGGAAAAAAGAAAAAGAAAAAAGGGAGAGAGGAAGGGAAGGAAAGGAAAAGAACAAAAAGAAATGAATCATGGAGGGAGTGGAGGGGGAGAGCTTATGAAAGGGAATGTGTTACCATTTGCTTCTCTGTTACAGTGAGAAACACTGATCAGAAGTTACTTTTTGAGGGATGGGTTTATGTGACTTACAGGTTACGACCCCTTACCTAGAGAAGCCAAGGCTGAAACTCAAGGCACAAACTAAAGCAGAGACCATGGAGGAACATGGCTTACCAGCTTGTTCCTCAGGGCTTGTTCTGACTGCTCTCTCATACTACAGGGCACCTACCCAGGAATGAAACTTCCCACAGTGGTTTGGGCCCTCCAAAATCAATCATTAATCAAGAAAACGCCCCATAAGCATACCTCCGGCCCAATATGATGGATTAAATTCTTCAATTGAGGTTTATTTTCTTCCCAAATGATCACAGTTTATATAAAGTTGACAAGTAACCAACACAGCTTGCTTAGAATGTACAAGGCACTGGCTTATCTCTAGTTTGAGAAGAAGGGTAATGGAAATTTGACAGAACAATAATACAGATGCCATTACTTTGAGCAAGTACGGCCATGGGCATTAGCATAAGAAATTTGGAATCTGTTCTCCCTGAACAATTATGTAGTCATTAAATATTTCAAACAGGGGGAAAAACTTAGTTCATGTTGTTTAGTAATATGCATGAGTAAACACACAGTGACAACACTCAAGTTCAATATGCTGCTACATGAGCATCCTTCAATATGAAGAATGTATATTACAATTCCATTGCCTAAGGCTGATAGTGTAGCTGGGTGGTGGAACATGTGTTGAACATGAGCAGCCCCTGGGCTATTGCCCTGCTTCGGCTATAAAACCACAGCAAAACCCTCCTATCTTGTTCCAGACCTCAATTCTCACTCAGGACTCTCAAAATACATAATCACATTATTTGAGGTCGTTTTTCCGAGACATTAACATAAAGTTAGGCTTCCAATAAATGATGCTTTCATTTTAAATAGCATCAATAACTATGTTCTCTTACATGTTAAATCTACCAGGGAAGCCAGTTGATGATGGTTAGCATACATCCTAATGCCCTTAGGCTCCTGCCTATGAGCTCTATAGCTGAGCTGAGTGTGTGTATATCCCGTGGACACTTTAATCCAATATAGCTGCACACTGGGCTATAGGAAAACTGAAGAATCAAAACCACAAGAAAACAGCAGAGAACATGACGGTGTGTTTAAGAAAGATTTATATTCCCACTTAGCTTTTTAAATCTGACGATGTGTCTAGAATATTCTAGCAGTTGTCTCATTGGTCTACATCTTCTTGGCTGGTATACAAAAGCAAACAGCAAAAGTCTAAAGAATCCACTCTACAAGATTAGCAATTTACTTTATGGTGGTGTAAATTATTTCTAAAGATGCATTGAGTCACTTTTCAATATGATGGCCATTACAACATTGTAAACACCAACTGTTACTACTTAGTGTGGGGGAGGGGGAGTCAAAAGCACACAGCTCATTTCAGAAAAACTCCAGCAAACACAACAATTTGCCTCCAGGGTTGATTCTACTGCTGCTGCTACCAAAAGCCATGAAAGGGACATCTATCAAGAGTCCTTGTTTTGATGCCATTGAAGGCCTCTTTTTTGGCTCTACTTTCTATCTTTATCCAGCCAACTGGCTACTTCCCTTAAGTCTATTAACACTCTCATCTCTTGCCCCATAAGATAACTCCCGTCCACATCCCTATCCACTTATGAACAAACTACCTCTTATCCTCATTTAAAGAATATTATTATGGCTTAAGATGCAAATAGGTGTGTGTGACACTATATGCTATAGTAGATTGATCTTATGTTTCTGTATAATGAATTTGGCTCTGGTGATGGATGTTAATTTGGCCAGTGGCTGACAGTGGACAGGATGAAAGTAGAGACCTTACATAATGTGCCTTAGGCACTTGTGAAAAGCAGAGGAGGATCATGCTTGGGGGACTGCTGGCCCTCAGAATGTACCACACAAAGTGAAACCAATCAGAAGTCTGGAGGACAGAACAGTGTTGTGTAGCTATTCCCTCTGAATAGAAACATTCTCTTTTAGGGGAAGGAAAGAGGCTCCTATAACTTGTGAGGCTCGGGGTCCTCACAAAACTTAAGATTCATAAGGACCCTTCCCTGGTTTACATAAACAGAAAGCAGTAGCTCACAGAAAGAAGCCTACATGGTGGGGCTACTGACAAGTTGTGCAGGGAACTGAGGTTATAGATTTTCAGTTGACACCTATACTGAGGTTTGTTTTTTTTTTATGATTCAACTGCCTAAAATACAGATTCTTGTTTAAGTAATCACAGTAAACTCATTGGTTAATCATGACTGACTTGGTAAGATTAATTTTTCTAGACATAGACATTTGTACATGTGTTTATGTCTCCCTTGGCAAAGTCACATATTATCCAAATAATCAGAAGATCATAATGGGAAAATAGCTACCCAGGTTCAAGAAGATTTTACTATTGGACTGAGACTATGGACTCCAATGGAAGAGTTAGAGGAAGGGCTGAAGGACCTGAAGGGGATTGCAATTCCATAGGAAGAACAACAATGTCAATTAATGGAACCCCTCAGAGCTCCCAGGGACTAAGCCACCAATCAAAGAGTAATACATGGACAGGTTATTAGCATCAGGGCCTCCAAAGCCAATGATGTCACATGAGTGGGCCAGGGCAACAGCCACCATATTCCCAGAACCCATTGGGCTCACCTCCCACCTTTACCTGAGGCCACTAGGTCAAAACCCACATATATATATACATATTTGGGGAACATTTCTCTCACGCTCTCTCTCTCCCTCTTCTCTCTCCGCTACTGCCCCCTCTACCTCTCAACTAAACCTCTTACACGTGGAACTGTTTGGGCCTAGTGTATGGTTTGTCCTGATGCGAGCCGCTGTTGTAACACATCACAGGTACCTGGCTCCTGCTACATATGTAGCAGAGGACTATCTCATCTGGCATCAGAAGAAGGGAAGGAGCTTGGTCCTGTGGAGGCTTGATGCCTCAGAGAAGCAGGATACTAGAGGGGAGAGGCGGGAGTGGGTAGGAGAGTGGGGAAGCAGCCTCTTAGAGGCAAAGCAGGGATGGGGTGGAGGCTTCATGGAGGGGAGACCAGGAAGAGGGATAATATTTGAAATGAAAACAAATAAAGTGATTAATAAATAAAAAATAAAATAAAAATCAGTTCTATTGTATGGACATTCCTGATCATAACTAACCCTTTTATTTTTATTTTGTCAGAAGATTTTTTTTTCTCCTTTTTCTGAAGGATGAAGGGGTTAGGTTATCTACACATCACTTATGAGTCTCTATAGTGAAATATATATATTTCATATATGCATATATACATATATGCCTGTTTTCTGTCTCTTCTCCACAACAAAAGCCTTTAGTGGTAGGAGGAAGGACCTTGCAGAGTTCTGACCCCAACATAATGCTTGGCTACTGAACAGTATTATTGAACAGCTATTGAAAGGAAGATTGAATGGATGAATGAATGAATGAATGAATGAATTCTTCCAAGTATTCATCTCTTCTTCTCTCTGGTGTTTGTTTTCCTCTACAAGGCTGCTTCTGATATTTCTGCTTACCAGAGATTTTAAATCTAGTGCTTATATTCCAGCTTCTCTGCACATGGATATCACCACGTTTATCTAGGCAAGGGAATCCTAGCTTTCATCATAAGCTCAAATGATCCATATGTACTAAGATCTGCGTTATGCCCCTAACCACCTTACATGCTGAAGAGCTAGCACCCATCAGAAGCATGTTAGACATGAAGTCTTAAAAGAGTTAACTTAGGTTAAATAAGGTCCAACAATGCAGGTGTTCTCATTAAAAGGGAGAGAGAAACACTAGGAATGTACATATACCACAGGGGGCAAAAGGCCACCTGAAGCCAAGGAGACAGATCCATCTTAGGGGTAATTAGCCCACTAACACCATATATTCCACAAGACATAAACAGACACTCTGGTCAAGCCTTTTTAAATCGAAATTTACAGGAAAGTATCTAAGAAAAAGAAGCCAACAGGTATCGTCTTCCTACCTGAGCCTTCAAGGTTTGAGTTGTATTTCCTGAACCTTAAAATCCATAAAATATGTATTATGTTAAACAAAGTCCAGTCTCTTGGGGTCCAAGAGTCTTCAGATGTTGGCCCAGTGTGGTATTTTCTTATCTCCTGTATTAGATGAGGACTTGGATTTTTTATCAATAGCAGAGCTGGGTGCCGCTGCAGGGTTGGAAATGGAAAAGAAAAACTGGTGTTTTAAGGCTGAAAAACCGATCCTCTCTCCGTGGAGAACACATCTGTAGAGTGAAAAAAACTGAAGTCGAAAAAGCTAAATTGAGAGGCTCTTAGATTCTCCAGATGTGAAAAGAGAAGGCCAATGCTGCAACAAAAGAAATGATGACAAGGGATTTGCAGGTCATCTGTTCAGAGTCGGGATTGGAAATCCTTTCCTTTCCTATGCAGGCACAGACAGTAAAGAGTTTAAACTTTGCAGACCATCTCAATTGTTAGAATTGTGTATCCTGGCTTTCCTGGTGGCAAAGCAACACTGTGTAAACTAATGAGCATACACATATTGCAATAAAACTCTACACTGGCCCTCATTTGTTGACCTCTGGCTTGCATAGAAAATAAGTTAAATGTGGAAATAGATTGGATGTAAGGATTGAGGGGAAATTCAAGGTTCTGCGATCTTCATGTTCTCCACATTTGGTTGTAGAATTGCAAACTCAGTGAGTCACGGCATGTCAGGGTATAAAGGGGACTCAGGAAGGTTGCATAGTTCAACAGTACCATTTAACTGGGGACAGCGTTTGGGGAGGTCTGCCCTTCCCACGGCTAGATGACATAGGCAATACTGTAGTTTCCAACTGTGGTTCAGCAGAGACTTTGTTAGAGCTTCCCTCTTCTTGCCTCTGGGTATAAGGACTCTTTTCTTCTGGCATTTAAATCACCACTTTACATATAACCACGACTGCACAGTTAATAACTATCACTGTACCTCAGCAATGTGTCCTACAGCCACCGAGAGACTCATTCCCAACTGAGGAACCTTCAGGGAGTATCTGTGTTTTACAAGTCCCCCAAGTCTTTTTTGTGTTTCTGATTATTCTTTTCAGATATGATATTTTTAAGTGGTTGTGAAACACACACCTTCCTTCTTCTTTTCTCTAAGGATTTTTCACCTTCTAATCTTAACAGTGTTTATATGTTAAAAGCATCATGGAGAATTTATTCAAGCCAAGCACTGAAGCGTTGCTTATTCAGCTTCATGACAAGAAAAGAATGCATCACAGACACACATTATCATAATACAACCACAGTCAACTTGAACCAAAGACGAAAGATTTGCACTAAAAAAAGGCCATCAAAATATCTTATGACTGCTATGCAAAACCAAAAACCACCCAGAGAAAAGGTTACGATAAAATATGCCAAATCCTCATAGTGGCTGTCTTTTAAAGGTAAATCCATGGATTTTGTTTTCCTTTTTCTTTCCAAAGGTGATATAAAATAGGCTCACAATGGCAATTGTTTTAAAATGTTAAAGTAGGGTAATATTGCTGTGCTGCATACTCTTTCAAAATTATTTGTGCATTTCTAGTATTATCTTATTCTGTACAAGGATTTACTAAATTAGACTTAAAAAAAAAAACTTTATGTCTACAAATTTTCCTTCCTGGTTTAAACACACAATGCAGCTATGAAGCTAAATACATTATTTTTTTCTCCATGACTATTCAATGGTTCATCTTTGTCTAAATATATTCAGGCACTAAATTTGCCTCACTTTGCAATTTCTAATACAACTCTATTTTCTTTACTCATCTATGAACAAATAATCCTAGCATGAGATCAAGTTGCTGCCTGAATTTCAAATGTGTAGGCAGAATTATATTTCAAAATGGATTCTCTCTGCTTGCTTTCTTCAGAGAATCTTCAGCCCATAGATCCCTTCCCAAGAGCTGAAGTTCAGATGTCACAATGAAGGACAAGAAGCAATCTTCTACATAACACGACCAGACTCACAGCTGAATCCTTGTTTGACAGTTGGCTCTCCCAAAGAGGCCAGTTCAGCAATAGCAAGCTCTCAGCCCCATTTCCACTTTAATAATGCACTGTTGGGTAGAAGCAGAAAGAGAGCAGAGGGAGCTGGTAGGAGTGAGAAGAGACAGCTGCATACTAGCCCTTGGGAATACTCCTCCATTCTAACTTTAAAAAGAGCCAGTCAGCAGAAAGGAACAGATGGGAAGGTCTCTGGGATCAGTCAGCAGATTGTATGCTGGAATCCATAGCCAAAGAACTACAATCTTCCTGTACAAGTATATAGTGGATTCCTAAGGCCACCAGGTCTGGACGCCATATAGTCTTTTCCTACATGCCTTTCTAGAATGGTTTCCCTAAAAATCATTTCCTTATCTCAAGTATAAGAAGTATGTGCTTGTCCCAAGAAGTTCTATAAACGGGAATACACTTTTGGGGATGAATGTATTATTGGCATGCCCACTTTCATCAAAAGCACAAGAAAGGTAGTTATGGAGCTTGGGGCTTATCCTCCACACCATTATACATTGTTCAGAAAGCCTTATACTTTCACCAAGATCTGAAGTGAATCAAGTGTTACTCAGATCATCTACTAGGCAACATATGTTCTTCTATGTATTCAAATACATCAGAAAAAAAAAACAAGATTATAAATTTAGTAGAAAAAAATCTTTGTTGAAAGAATTCTCTTTAGTGATGAAAATTACAAGAGATGCATTTAGGTCACTGACATTTATAGAAATAACACAATAAAACGCATTTTGATATAAAAATGCCTGAAAGTAAGTAAAAAGGGTGGACTACAATGTCAAATGCTGGACTATCTCCAAGAAATCAGCTCAAGAAAAAAGATCCAGGGTCTAAACCACAAACCAAAAATTACACATAGAGGGACCCATGGCTCCAGCTGCACATGTAGCAGAGGAAGACCTTCTTGGGCATCAATGAGAGAAGAGAGGCCCTTGGTCCCGAGAAGGCTTGATGCCCCAGTGTAGGGGAATGCAAGGACAGGGAGGCAAGAGTGGATGGGTAGGAGGGGGTACAGCCTCATAGAAGCAGGAGGAGGGGATGGGATAGAGGGTTTCTGGGGAGGAAATAGGAAAAGGGATAACATTTGCAATGTAAATAAATAAAATATTCAATAAAAATAAATTAATGAAAAAAAGAAAGAAAAAAGACCCATGTGGTGTCATGTAAAATGACCTCCTCTCTTCCTATTAATTGGTCAGTTCATGAGAATCAATAACCATGACTAACACCTGGAGAGAGGTTCCATTCTCTCATCTTCTTGTACCTTGTTTGATAATATGCCTAGGAGGTACGCTTCAAAGGCCTTGCTCATCACAGAGAGCTTTCATTCTCCCTCTGAGTTTAACTTTCAAAGTGGGCTTTTCCAAGAGGTATAGAGAACCAAACACCTCAAGTATTAGAAGATAATGTTTAATATTAACAAACTGTAGAGTGGAGTCAGGTGCTTTGCAGAAATAAATACACGAAGAGAAGTAAAGCTCAACTAAAATATAAAATTGTTCTCACTAATATAAATGAAATGTTGAAAAGCCTATTACATCCACAATATAGGGTACTAAAACTTTTCAGAAACCAGAGACAGAGAGAGAGAGAGAGAGAGAGAGAGAGAGAGAGAGAGAGAGAGAGAGAGAGAAGAAGAAGGAGAAGGAGAAGGAGAAGGAGAAGGAGAAGGAGAAGGAGAAAGAGAAGGAGAAGAGGAGGAGGAGGAGGAGGAGGAGGAGGAGGAGGAGGAGGAGAGATGAAAATTTAAAAACAACTGTAGAACTATTGAATACTAAAGAATCTAGAAATGAAAATATGATAACAGGAAACAAAGTTAAAAACATGAAAAATAGCAAACAATTTAAAAAAGAGAAGTCAGTACAACAAACTTACTATTCCAAAACCGAAGTCAAAGAATTGACAGGAGAAAAAACAGACAAAAGAAAACCAAATAAATAATTTTAAAAAGCTCAGAAATGAATGCCATGTTTCCAATTTCAAAGATCAATATACACCACCCAACAGATGAATTCAGACTTGTACCTGTGTGCAGTCCTACGAAATTCCTGAACATTATTATTATAGTGAACATTTAACAATTTTAAGAAGAAATATGTGGGACCCTGAAAGGCAGCCTGTTTTCTGGTCGAGCTTAGTTTAAACGCTGGACACCCAGCAGGTGTTCCTGCAAGGGACAGAAGGCTTTTTACCACGCCTCCAGATACCACGCTCCTGACAAGAGGCCTCAGCTCCATAATTCTGTGGCCATCACTTACATAGGGCAACGGCCCAAGCCCCTAGTATTCTGTCTATCAGCACCAACCCAAGCCACCCACCTGAGCAAGCAACGACTCTCCTTCCCGAGGGAACCAGCCGGAGAATGTCCTTTTCGCTTTGGCCTGGGCTAGAGTCAGCCTGCAGGCCCCCTACTCCGTTCTCAGCCCTTCTAAGGCATCCAGCATTACCCGTGGTGCCATAGAGTCAGAGCCTGACTCCAGTAGTTCCTCTGGGACCTCACTTCCCCACCCCGAAGCGGGTCCTGTGTCTTTTCACAGTCGACCAGCAGCATGAGGTGTGTGCAGTCAAACTCCCCAGGTGTGCCTCCATGAGCCTAACCCTGTGGAGGGCCAGAGTCCGGCCACCATTTTAGCACACAGAAAAATATATATTTCATACCTATCCATGATCAAGAACCCAAATGGATTCAGATTTCCTTTGTTTTCAAGACTGGAACTAAGATAGTCAACTCTTAAAAACTGGAAGGGAAGAAAATTTCTAACTTTAAAAAAATTAATCACATGATTAGTTAAGCACAAAGGTAGATCTCTTTGAAGAGGGAGGGGGGCTTCTGAGGCACACCTCCTAGGCAGCTTCCCAGAGTACAAGAAGGGGATGGGGTGTGCTTCACCGAAACCAAGGTGGAAAAAAAAAAGTATGATCCAGGATTCTAGAACAGGAAATCTAACCCTGATACTTTAAGCAAGTGCAAATCATAGTTTCTGGAAGACAAAGACTGTCTCAACTGGTATATCAAATATTTATTATGCTTTATCACCTAAAAAATTAAAACCCTGCTTGGAAGTAGAGGTCACTTTGTGTCTAACTATAAAACATGCAGTGCTTCTGGAGGGTTACTTTAATCCAGGATGCTGTACTATTAAGAACAAAACGACCTAATAGCCTCCATGCGACAGGAAATAGAAGTAAACGATTGTGGAACATTAGTGGGTCACTCGGTAGAGAAGACTAAAATGAAATTCCAGAAGAACGAGAGGAGTGGAAAACCTTGTAAAGCGAGAATATACTGAAAGTAAGAGTGAAACATCACAGTGATAATAACAAACCAAACCAAACCAAACCAAACAAACAAAACAATAACTGTGAATGAGCAGATGTGAGTAAGTGGGTAGGGAGACCTGGTAAGCTCTCTACAGCATACTACTTCAGGTACCTTGAACACGGTCCCTACATCACAGAGACCTGCCGTACCATCCAAATGAAACTACATTCTTTTTTATTTTTTGTCTTTCATTACTTTACTTATTTATTCACTTTACATCCAGATTTCAGTCCCCCTAGTTTCAGTACCCTCTCAAACAGTACCTTCCCTACTCCTCTGAGGAGGGGGAGCCTCCTCCCCCCACATACCAACCCACACTGGCACCTCAAGTCACTGCAAGACTAGTCACATCCCCTCCCACTGAGGCCAGACTAGATAATGGAACAGGACCTACAAGTAAGCAAAAGGACAACAAAATATTTGACCCAAAGCTTGCTTTGTTTAAAAGAAAGCATATTCTAACCAGTGTGTTTTTTAATGCTTCTAACAATGACCACTAACACCTCACAGCCCAGAGCAAACAGAAAGTGATGACACCTTCCAAGATTTGAACAGCGTTTCTTGCTGTCTTCAGACTCTCATCATTGGCCTCATGAGGTACTATGGTTAAAGGATACAAAGTTAAGCAGTCCCTTACACTCAAAAGCATGCAAATAAATGGAATAATATTTTTATTATTTTTATCAACGACTATCACGATTTACTAGACTAGCATGTGCTACTGTAGGTACTGATAGTTGTTTATAAAGCCCAAAGAATGCTAACTCTCCGTGGATAAGATACCTATCTATCTGGGGAGCAGATATGTTTAGTAGCAACATAGCAGACACGGAAATTATTCAAAGGAGTTAGAATCCACAAAACCATCACTTTCTACATTGTTATGGTCTTGGAGAGATGTTTAATTTCTCTCGGCCTGATTTATTTTATGCCCGAAACAGAAATAATATTAAAATCAATTTCATAAGATGATTAATGGCTACAACCAGGGCTTATCAGCTAAAGAACGTCCTAGCTGCTACTATCAGGTGTCTAACATCTGAGCTGTTATAACGCTAGTTATTACTGTCAGTTTCTAATTTGTCATTTTATGATTTTTTTCCTATACAGCCACTATGAAGATTTTAATATCCAGTAAAAAAGAACCTTTAAAGATTAACCTTAATTTAGTTCTGCTATTCAGAAGATTTGGTCATGGGGATCAATTACCAAAAAACAAAATTCAAAAAGTTAGAAAAGAGAAAGTTTAACCTGCCATCATATTGAGCCATCTCAACTAGGCTCTTTTCCACTGTCACATGAGCCCTTGTTGCTCTGTGCTTAATTTAAAGTAAACTCTGTGTCAGTCAGATACTGTCACAGATGTAGAGGCTCACAGCTATCCATCGAACTGAGTGCAGGGTCCCCAGTGAAGGAATTAGAGAAAAGACCAATGGAGCTGAGGGGTTTGCAGCCCCTTAGGACGAACAACAACATGAACTAACTAGTACCCTCGGAGCTTCCAGGGTCTCAACCACCAACCAAGGACTGCACATAGAGGGATCTGATTGTTCAGGCAGCATGTGTATAGTAGAGGATTGCAAATTCAATCATCAATAGAAGGAGAGGACCTCGGCCCTGTGAAGGTTCTGTGCCCCAGTGTAGGGGAATGCCAGGTCCAGAAAGTGGGAGAGGGCGGGGTGGCAGGCATGGGGAGGGGGGAGGCAACAGGGGTTTGTTTTTGTTTGTTTTTTTGTTTTTTGGAGAGGAAACTGGGAATGGAGAAATTCGCATGTAAATAAAGAAAATATCTAAAATAAAAAAAATAAAGTAAACTCTGGATTCATTTGAAATAATACAAATTCTATAGACAACCAATGTTAATACACCACTTAAAACCTTATCCGAAGGGGGCTCTAATGCCCCCTTCCACAGAAGCCACAATAAAACAAATCAATCCACCTAGTTGTAATCTCAGCTCTGCCACTGGCTGATGTGACCTTGAACCTGGGACTTCATGCCATTATTTACAGAAGGGAAGCCTGAGTACTGCTCAGCAGCCAGCTCATCATCCGTAGCTCACACACGAAACAGTACTTTGGAAAGCTCTGTGCAGTTTGAATCCAGGCTGTGCGATTTTACTGATAGTCTTGGGGTGAGCCCCAGCAAACACATGGGTGCCAAAGCTACCAGCTATTGAGTTTGGATTTAGAAACTGGCCAGGTTCATTACAGTCACGGGGAGGCAGGAGTACTGAAGAGCTGCTTAGCTTAGAGGTGTTGGGAAATCTCCTCCCTAATGCACAAACATGGACATGGCCTCAAAACTCTGGGAACCCAATCGTAATCTGGCTGAGAGCAGGAAGGTGCCCTGGAAAGAGAAGGAAATAGAAACCGGCTCTCTATCCAGGCAAGCCTGTAGCTGGGTTTATTCTCAACCTTCACTTTCACCTTTCCTTTTGCCACTATTCCTATTACCTCCCTGTTTTCCTAATGGAACCTAAGGCAGTGAGATCAGAGAGCCCCCTTGAAGTGTATCCCAGTGGCTGACACAGCCACTCCTAAGCCTCACAGCATGAGGCTAAACCTCTACACAAAATGGACCAAGATGAGGAGTCCCCTCTGCTCCTGCACCTGAGAATAAGCTTGTTGTCCCATCCATGTTCTACATAGTTATCGCAGAAAAAAGAAACAAGAAATTGCCAAAACTCCCAGCCAGAGAATTAAAAGAGCTCTCTGCTCTTCCAGAACTACGAGGTTTGATTCACAGCACCCACTTACAATCATTCAAAACTAGTTCCGGAGGATCTGATGCCCTCTTCTGACCTCCTGCTGCACCGTGCATGCATATGATGAACAGACATATTTGTAGGCAAAACACCCATAGACATTAAATAAAATAATATAAAAAATGTGTAGGTTTTTATAGCTTTTTTTTCCTTTTTTTCTTTTTATTAGATAGTTTATTTACATTTCAAATGTTATCCCCTTTCCTCTTTTCCCCTCCCAAAAAAAAACCCTATCCCATCCCTCTTCCCCCCTGCTTACCAACCCACCCATGCCCACTTCCTGGCCCTGGCATTTCCCTACACTGGGGCATAGAGTCTTCACAGGACCAAGGGCCTCTTCCCCCATTGATGTCTAACAAGGCCATCCTCTGCTACATATGCAGCTGGAGCCATGGGTCCCTCCAATGTGTACACTTTGGTTGGTGGTTTAGTCCCTGGGAGCTCTGGGGGTATTGGTTGGTTCATATTGTTGTTCCTCCTATGAGGCTGCAAGCTCCTTCAGCTCTTTCAGTCCTTTCTCTAGCTCCTCCATTGGGGACCCTGTGCTCAAGTCCAATGGTTGGCTGAGAGCATCCATCTCTGTATTTGTTAGGCACTGTCGGAGCCTCTCAGGAGACAGCTATATCAGGTTCCTGTCAGTAAGCACTTGTTGGCATCCACAATAGAGTCTGGGTTTGGTTACTAGTATTCCCCAAAGTATTTCCTCTTTTCCTAAAAGATTTATTTATTATGTATATAGTGTTCTGCCTGCATGCCAGAAGAGGGCACCATATCTCATTATAGATGGTTTATGAGCCATCACGTGGTTGCTGGGAATTGAACTCAGGAGCTCTGGAAAAACAGCCAGCACTCTTAACCTCTGAGCCATCTCTCCAGCCCTATCCCTCAAGTATTCTTAAGTAGAAAATGAATGATCATTTTCATAATACCAACATCAGCACCATTACTTAGCTGTCCATAGCTGAGTAACCACTGGCAAACAATCTAATGTTTTATATTCCTTTCATTTTGTACATGAGGGTAATAGTGTTCCTTAATATGAAGATGAGTGAGTTTAAATATGATATTTAGAACAATGTATATCATACCACTCAGAGATTTACTTCTTAGTAGCTATGAATTTATTTTTCAAATACAATATTCCTTATCTAACCCCATCTTCCAAAATTAACAGTGGTTTTTCCTTATAATCCCCCCTCTCTCTTTCTTTCTCTCATCTTCAAACACTACTGCTTCATTAAGTCATGCACTCTTAGTAAAGACTTTCAAGTATTTCCTGCCAAAACCAATTTTGGTATTCCATTTCAACTTGTTTCAAGTCCAGGTACAGTCTCTTGTCTTCTTTAGCCATGTTTGGGGTCCCTCTGCCATTGATCTTGCTCACTATAACGAATCCCTCTTTCCACATGCATACAGTTTCTTCTTCTCATTGCCATCCAAGTGCATCAAGAAGAGATTTCTTGCAAGAGATTATTTCTCAGTAAGTCAAGTACTGGCTATGCAAACATAAGACCCCCAGTTTGATCCCTAGAATGCACGTATCTAAGAAAAATAGCTAGGCAAAGTAATGTGGTTATAAACCCAGCACTGGAGAAGCAGAGACAGGAAGATGCCTAGAGCTTGCTGCCAAGCCAATCTAGCCTAATGGGTAAGCTCCAGGCCAATTAGAGAACTTGTTTCAAAACACAAGGTAGATGTCTCCAGAATAATATTTGAAGTTGGTCTCTGCACATACATGCACTCATGTGGGAACACACATCCACACTGAATGGAGTAGTGTCTTCCTTTGATGCCGATTAATATCCTGAATTACCATGATGCAGACTTGCTTCTCTATTTGATTCAAATCCTTTTGTGCATTGGCAAAGCCTGTGGGCAGGTCCCATAGCACACTCATTGGTGACTCTGTGCAGCATGAGTGATAGACACTTGACATGGTCGAGGACTCCCATGGCTACTTCTTCCTGCCTCTTGAAAATTCTCCTCACCCCTCTGAAATGCTGCAGTCACATGCTTCTCACACCAGCATCTACTGCTTTGGCCCACATAGTGCCTTAAATGTGTGCAGACGATGTGGGAAAGGCAATGTGTGAACATATGGATAAGAGCACTTGACAGGGAAGAGATATGAGCAGACAGAAGAAACCTCAGATCTGTTGTGATTCTAGGAGAGGAATACAAAGATTTCTTAGCAGTGGTATGTAGTCCTGGAAAGAGGACACAGCCTTTCTGGAGGGCCCTGAAGCCAAAGAATTTGGACTCTATTGTATTGTCAGTAGAGAATCCCTGAAGAGTTAGGATTAATTGTATGTCTGCTTTTCCTTACAATTAAATAATCCCGGCCGGGCAGTGGTGGCACACGCCTGTGATGCCAGCACTTGGGAGACAGAGACAGGTGGATTTCTGAGTTCGAGGCCAGCCTGGTCTACAGAGTGAGTTCCAGGACAGCCAAGGCTATACAGAGAAACCCTGTCTCAAAAAAAAAAAAAAAAATCCCAAGTCCAGGATCTTTTCCCCACTAGGAAACATTTCTAACACCTGCCCTCAGTGTTCTTTCCCCCACTCCATGTCTATTATTTTATTATTACCTTATATATATTATTCTGTTACTCTGATAAAATACCAAGACCAAGGCAATTTATTGAAGAAGACAATTATTTGTGCTTACAGTTCTAGTGGCATAAGGGTCCACCCAAGTGGGGAAGGAGAAGGCATAGCAGCAAAAACAGGAAGCTGAGGGCTCACACCCTTTACCATAAGCGTGAAGCAGGGGGAGCAAACTGGCAGTGGTGGTATTTATTTAACCTCAAAACAAGTCCATAATTCTAAATGCCAGTGCTTACTTAGCAAACCAGGGTCTCCTGATATGGTCACTGAGAAATGAATTGTAAGCAGTCATGGGTTGGAGGGGCCTCAGAAAGGCTGAGGCAGAGACAGGTTTATTCCAAGCAATCAGACTTTTTATACCCTTATCAGAAACAGAATATAATGGTAGTTTCCAGGATAAAGTGACGTTTGCAAGCTATACAAGGCATACAAGATTAATGCCTAAGACTAACTGCCCTGTCAAATTTCTACATGACTCATTGACCTCCAAGGGACACGGAGAAAAAATAAGGGGGAGGGACCTGAACACTTTACTGTCTGCAGGAGGACCTTGCTTGGTTTCTTAGAAACTGAAAGGCTCACTTTAGCCCAGGAGCCACAGACTCTAACCTGAAAAATCTATGATGCATGCCTCTCAGAGAAGCTATTCCAGACCAACTCCATGATTTCCCAAACCCAGTGACATACTTCCTCCAGCAAGACTGGACCACCTAAACCTCACCGAAGAGCAACACCAACTAGAGACTATGAGGGATGTGTCTCATTTAAGCCACCACATCTATTACAGCTTCTCCCCCATGTTCTCATGTCTGCCTTTTGTCTGTCTATACTAGGACCAGCCTTCCCATTGTAATTAAACAACGAAACATACAATGACCCCTAGGGGCATGCGAGGTGGTGTGAGATGCATAGTGACTTGCTCTGATACAAAGAAAGGGTGCAGCTTGCTCTCAAGGCCTCCCTTTCCCAGGTTTCACTCTTTCAGATATATTTAAACCATGAATCTTGTGTTTGTCTGATTGTTTTTGTTTGTTTTGAGACAAGGTCTCACTATATAGTTCTGGCTGTCCTGGAACTCACTGTATAGACCAACTAGCTAGCCTCAAACTGACAGAGATCCACATGGCTCTGCCTCCTGAGTTCTGGGATTAAAGATATGAACCACCACACTTGGCTAGAGCAAGAATTCCTGATTAAACTAATATCCAGGAGGGAAAGTCTCGATGACCCTAAAGCTGTCTATATCACTGGGTGCCATTCATGAGGTACAACCTATACAAGGCACATAAGTATCTATCATCAAAGAAAAATAGCAATTTTCACTAATTACAGGCTGGATGCACAAGTGAATTTGGATTCCAGGATGGGCAAACCATGGCAATAAAAGACTAAATGCAGTGCTCTATATGAATGGATACTGATACAAAAGTATAGTGACCTAGGATCATGACAATTAATTAGAGACTTACTCCAACAACTTAGAAGAAGTATTCACAAGAAAGAGTACAATTAATATCTTATTTTTATACTGCCCATCATAAATCAAGATTCTAAAAGACAACTAGTAAACAAAAGTCAAATTACCAAAATGGAACATGCCAATATAAAAACAACGCAATGTTAGGAAAGTGCAAGGAGCCTGAGATCTGGCAAGTGTCCCCACAAAGCTGAGAAATTGTGTAGATTTATAAAAAGTGTTTTAATATGAATGTAAATTCTCTCCGGATGAATGTCAACTATTCTACAGGCAGAACTAACTCATCTTAGCAGGAAGACCAATCCTTTCAGAGACAGTGGTCTGCTTTCTTACTTTTCTAACTAAACTTAATTTTTGCAAAAGTTGATTTTTATTTTGTTTACTAAGTCTCTCTCTCTCTCTCTCTCTCTCTCTCTCTCTCTCTCTCTCTCTCTCTCTCTGTGTGTGTGTGTGTGTGTGTGTGTGTGTGTGTGTTTGTGTAGGGTTCTGTGCATGTGATGGAAACATCTAAGGCTGGAAGAAAACATCAGATCCCATAAAGTTAGACTTACAGTTAAAGTTACTGTTGGCTGTTCATTCTGGGTGCTGGGAACCAAACTCCAGTTATCCGCAAGAGCAGGAGATGCTCCTAATCACTAAACTGTCCCTCCAATCCCTGCACTCAGATTTTAAAGCCTCTCGAATCTTTTCTTTCTTGTTCATGTGCTTGCCAAAAGTTCCCCCAAACCTAGCTCACCTTGGCATGTTCTCTTCTGACTGCTCTCACAAACACAACAACGGCAAAACTAGTGTCCAGACATCCACGTCTACTTACAGAACCTACTCAAAAAACATGGAGCCTTTCTCCTTGAACTGCTAATGTTGGTGACACTTTTAGGCCATATCCACACTGAAGTGTGGGGTGTGTACTTGTCATAGCCACACAGCTGCTGTCTTCCAATCCTATCCAGTGTTATCCATGTTATCTCTTCTTTGTGTGAGGCCTCCTGCATCAGGAGATGATTAAGACAGAGAACGCAAATTCCTGTGAAAGAGCATTGCATGAAGCTAAGCTTCCTCAGAGAACATTTTGACAGTTCTCTACAAGGTTAGACAATTTTTTTAAAATGTGCTGGGGAGAGAAATACTTGTGTGTGTTCGTGTGCCCACGTGTCTATTTTGTGAGCACGCTCAACTGATGTGTGTGCGTATGGAGGCCTGAAATTGATGTCAGGGGTCGGGCTTTTGTTGTCCCCCCTTTTTTAAATTCTAAACATGGTCTTTCACTGAACCTTGAGCTTTTAATTTCAGCTAGACTGGTTGGCCAGTGAACTCCAGAGATCCTGCTGTCTCTGCCCCCTCCAGTGCTGAGATTTCACATACCAGCCACCACACGTGGGTTTTACATGAGTAGTAGAGATCTGAACTCAAGTACCAACACTTCCACTGTAAGCATATTTCCACCTGAGCCACCTTCTCTGCTCCTACAAAACTTGCTATAAGAACATAGTTTATTTGACTTAAAACTCCTACTCTGGCTCATACAAGAGAAATGAGTGAGCCACACAAACTGGAAGCAGTTGTTTCCAGTGGTTCACTCATAATAATCACTCACTAGAATCACTGGATAAATGTTGGTATTTCAACACCATAGAATATTTCTCAGGTGCCAACCACTCTTTGATAGCAACAAGATGTATAACAGCATTATGTGACATTCTAGAAGAGGAAACTCACAGGAACGAAATCCAGACCAGTGTTGTCAGGGACCATGAGTGAAAGGCATGAACAAACTTTGCAAGGTGTTAGAATTGTTCTAGCTCTTCGTTGTAATGTTGGTTGCAGGAATATGTGTGTTTTCCAAAAGTCTGAGAACTATAAAAATTTACCATAGATGATTCACATCCAAATAATCCAAGTCTTAAAAACCTTTAAAATATTAATATGAAACCATAAAGTACAGAACAAGAAATGAATAAGAAATACCTATCTATATCTATATTGAGAATGGGAGACTATGAATACACTTTGAAGGGAGGCTGGGTTATTGAAAATAATACTGAAACAATTGGAAGGGTACTTTATCTGGACAGAGAAGGTAAGAAGCTTATTTTATGTCATCTTAAAACACATTTTTGCTATAATTATGAATATTGTGTGACTTCATAGGACAAAAAGAACCTATTTTTACTTCTTACATGATTTCTCCATCAGGATTTATGCCAGCAGGACATTATCTTTCATTTCACACTTGACTCTGCAGAGCCTTGCTGGCAAAGATCATTCCCCCCCTCACCCCAGAATATTTTAGGATATTCTATATCACCAAAGCTGTCCCTTGAGGCTTAGAAAGTTCTCATATTACTCTTGGGCATGTACCACACCAATGTCGCTGCTGATATTCTTCTACAAGGAGACTTAACTCTGCCTGATTTTAACTGGTACATTTGCCCCATTCCTCCAGCTGACCTATGTCATTTCCATAGAGTCCATTCACATCTCTTCTGTCTTGAAAGATCTGAAATTACTCTTATTTTGCCTCTATATTGTGTATCTGGGTGGTGTGTGGGAATGGAGGCAAGAGGGAGATGGACAAGGAGGAAGGCTTATAAAATTCATGTTTTTAAAGTAAGTTTGGGAGAGGAATATTCAGGTCAGAGATGGCTCTCTACTGAGTATGTTCCTGGAACAATAGCTTCTTGTTGTGCGATGCTGTCCTTCAGCCAGATCTGCCTGCTCCCACAGTGAGTTCAGAGCAGCTTCCCATTACCAGCATGACTGTCATAAGACTAGACCCACTAGCATTTCTTTGTTCAAGAAAAGGAAAGCTTAGGAGAGAGTCAGAAGAAACTGCTCATTAGGCCCAACCCGTCTGACTTTTCTTTGGTGGTATGGCTGCCCTTAAGTTGTTCCTACTCCTTTAAATAAATCCTTACCCACAATCCTGTAAGTAACCCCAAGTAAACTTGGGGTTCACCAAATGCATTTAGAGTAGAATCATTTCTTTGATGACCTTCCTGGGGTAAATAAATATCTCTTCATGTCTCCTTAGGAAAAGTTAAGCCAATACATGTATATCTTTTGTTATCCTATAAATACATATTATTTGATTATGAATATATTGGAATATGTTTTCAACTGAAGATGTTTTATAATGTATCAATTACAATTTGTTGGTACCATCCCACTTGGACTCCTACCAGATCCTATGTCACATGATTTAGCTACATTCCTGAGTGGAGGTAGAAAGCATGATCTAAGCATAGAGCCTAACATTTAATGAACATTCACAGAGCAACTGTGTCTTAAACATGCCCTTGATAGTAAGGCAACACTGGTCATGTGTCTAAGAGGGCATGCTTATTGGTATCCCCATCATATTAATGGACAAAAGAACTTCAGATAAAGTTCAATGCATTGCTCAGAAACAACCGGAAAAAAACTCTGCACTTCTGGATAGCTGTTCAGTTTGTCTAGCTCTATAGCCTGCATATTTAAAGCCACCATTACTACTCTAGGCCCCACAGTGAAAAATAATCACAAGATGTGAAGGTTGAGAAGGATCTAAGAGAGGGCCAGAGCCCCACTGTGTCCCAGGACAGTTGAGGACCACCTCCATCCAACGGTCCACAGAGATCTGACACATCACTTGAGACCTTGGCTGTGCTTAACAAAAATGCCACAAATACCTTCCCCAGCAGCATGACAACCGAGAAGTAGCAGGGAGTAAAGAAATCCAACTTGCCAACCTACTCCTCCAGGCCTCAGAGATCTGGGAAGTTGGCTGTGGGAGGCAGTGAGGCGGGCCACCCCTGTCACTAGCAGCTGCGCCATCCTTGTCTGCATGCAGGGAGGGAATGGTACAAGCAGCTTCTTGCACCCACACTTTAGCAAAACCGGACTAAATATAGCCACATTTTTTTTCTCTTATGAGCCAGTTCAGAGAGGGCGGTACTGTTCCATTCCACTTCAGAACCAGGCAGGAACCAGCATGATTTACAGGAGCAGAGCTTCTCTCACTTGCTCCCATGGCTTCCAAAGAGCCATATGCAAGGTCCAAATGGGCCAGAGTACTGAAGTTCTGCCTAGCAAATGACAGTGCCCTTAAGAAAAGGAATATGCTACCGTAGACTCAGATGCACATTCTCGAACTTTCTTGTCCATAGGAAACAACCAGACGACTAGCATTTGGGAGAAACCCCTTTCGGAAGCACACATTATACATACATGTCCCATGCCCTTTACCCATGACCACACCCATAAATCCTAATGAAAGGCTCACTCAATGCTGCTACTCCTCCATCAGCCTGTCCTTAAATGCCCCGTTTGTTCTCAGACCTCCCACGTTATCATTGCTTGTAGTTTTATTTAGCACTTACAGCACTCTGTCTATTTGGTTTCTCTCTTTCACCAAATTGTAGGTAGGAGACTAGGAGAACAGAGAGGCCCAGGCCCCGTCTTTATTACTTTTGCTATCATATCTGGCATAGTTCTTTCCACAAGGACAGCATCTCATGTCCATTGCCAGAAACAGGAAACCTATCTAAAGACCCTCTTTCTCCTAAGGAAGGAGGAGTTCAAGGCTTCAGACTCCTGATGGCCTGTCTGTGACATATCACCACAGCAGCTGCCATGACTCAGCACTTTGCTCAGTTCTACCGGTAAAGATTTCCAGAATTTCCCCATCTCTATTCCAGCCCTTGTGCATTCTGGCCTAGGAGAACAGCAAAGCTATTGAGGAGGACAGGGTAAAACGAAAGGGATTAGTAAGGGCTGAGCTATGCAAGGCAACCATGGGATTAGACCAAGCCCTGTTGGAGACAGGCTGCAAGAGCCATGGGAGTGGCAGGGACCACAGCCACAGCAAGTTTCCTGGTTTTGAGGCCTCCATTCTTACTCATGTAGCCACTCCCTAGGAACTTCCAGTGATGAGTAACCAGTCCAAAAACACTGATCAGGAGGAGCTGATGAGGCAGGTAAATCAGATCTGATGGGCTAGAAAACAAAAAGGAATTAAGCAAAAAGGGAAGAAGGAAAAGAGAAAGAGGAGGAGGGGGAGAAGGAGAAGGAGGAGGGGAGGAGGAGGAGGAAGAGGAGAATAGGAGGAGGAAGAGGAGATGGCGGCAGCAGCAAGGGGCGGGGGGTATCTTTAATGGCATGTGTACTGGAAGAGAACTGGTAACATTTGGATTGAAACACCCACAGTCTCACTGCTTCTACAGGTGGACAGGGTTGAGAGTTCCTCAACATGGTGGCCAGTATGGGATTCAAATAACTCATAATCCCACCCAGTGACTCACCCTACTCTCATTCATCTATTCATTCAGAGAACACACATGGGTTAGATATAAGACAGAATGAAAAAGTAGTTATAAAAGTCTAAGTGTGATAGAACAACGGCAGAGGAGCCTCCTCTCCATTGCATGGAGGAGAGGGTTTCATCAGAATCCTTCTAGTCTCTCTCCTCATCTTCTTGCAGGGATAAAAATAAGGATAGTAATCTTATGTGTATGCCCATTGAAGCCACAGGGTACAGGCTTCAGCAGGAAGCTCTGGGCATCAGTTCTTTCTGCTTTAAGGCTGTAAGTATGAGGGGCGGTGCTTCTACAAAGGTAAGGTTCACCCACAGAGCAGTGTGAACATGCCCACTGACTATATGACTCAGAGTCTGAAAGGTGACCCGAGATGATCGCTTGTGATAAAGGTGGCATTGTTATTTCATATTGTTATCCCTTTCTAGGCACTTAGTTCTCAAACCAAGGCGGGTAGGGTCAGCATTTACTAGCTCCCCAAATCTACTATCCCATGACTGCTACAAGTATCTATTCTTTGCCTTTTGCCAGCTGTTAGTTAGTCTTTCAAGAGGCTTACTCCAGAAAAACTACAGACACTGAGTACTGAATGAACAGTAAGATGCCATTTGACAGACTAGTATGATCAATTAAGAACAAAAACCCAGATCATAAATATCACTTAGAGCACACAGTTTTTCACTTGAAATACTTTTCTTGAGGGGAGCTTCTAGTGCGGAAAATTGGAACTCATCTTCTTGCCATTTAAGAGGAGCTAGTCTGTTTGCCCTGCTCTAGAGACACTAGGAGCAGGCTGCTCGGTAATCCTAAAACAAAACAAAACAAGATCAAATAACCAAATTTTTTAAAAAAAAAATAAATAAATAATCCACCAAGGAGATAAATCCTTCTCTAGCTCTGGGGAATCATGTGTTTATTCATAAAATGTTATTCATGAACCAACTGTCGTCTCCTAAGCTCCAGGCACTGCTCATAGAATACAGAGACAAATATAACACCACCTCTAGTGGATCTACATTTCTGGATCTGCATTTCCCTCTCTCTCTATAATAGTACAACTATTTCTGAAGGTCAGAATCACATCAGTGAGTAGAACTGCCTTCATGCTCTATGCATGGAGAGTGGATGGCTAGAGATTCTCCCTTTAAAAATAATCAACATGACAGTACAACCTCATGAAGACTGTAAGAGAGTATCCTATCCCATGGTTGGAAAGCACATGTGTATGGGAGCAGGTACAGAAAGAAAACCACTCATAATTCTATCCTGTAATTTGTCACCTTTCATTCATTCATTCACAGAGGGTGCACACTGGGCTAAACACAAGACCTCAACATAAGACATGAAAACCTAAGGTAGTTATGTAAAAGTCCAGGCACCCACAAATGAAAAACACAGCAAAAGCCACAATTATGGCTAATAAACAAATAGGATTTTCTTAAATTCAATGTGAAATATACATATATGTATATATGTATGTACGCATGCATGCATGCATGTATGTATGCATCACAGTAGCTATAAAACAATAAACAAAGGACACCCCTTTTCATGTTAAATAGGAAGCCACACATTCAGCAAAATGAGTAGGTACCCTACTTGCAATTAACATTTTTACAAGTTCAAGTTTACTTAAAAGGAGGGTTACACATTATAAAAACCTTCTAATTTGTTACTAATTAGAGAACAACGTGGCTGGCATGAAAAAGTAAAAAGCTAAAGTGCAAAACAGGTGCTAAACGGTAGACCTTTTTTATAGGAGAGGAATGGCAGAGAGTATAAGAAACATTCATAGTTAGCCTGTGTTCTAGGCACCCTTCTATAAAATCTTTTTTCTACTACACTGTTACCAAAACAGTACCAAGTCCATTTTTTTCTTCCAGATATAGACACAAAAGTTCTGCTGTTGTCATGTGCTATATTTCTTTTCATGTTGCTCTGATAAAATTCCTCTTTCCTCCGCTCACTATTTCTCAGGGAACGTGCATAAACTGGTCATTTTTTTTTTTTATCTTGACCTGTGATTCTGCATGTGATGGTCACGTGGGTTAGGACATTTAGCCTCCTGATGGTCTCAGGGCACAAAACTCTGAAATAGTAGGACTGGGTACTGTTTCCTAAATCTCAAATGAGTACTAAAAAGACAATGGCATTGTCAGCAGGAGAAGAATCCAGTAGTTTTGAGACTTCAAACATGATGGCTGAGGAGGGGAAACCTTCCCTTAAATAAATACCTTAAAACTTCCCATCTGTGGCATTTGGAAACCTAAGAAGGCCTCAGGCACCCTTATGGAGTCAGTCATAAGAGTTCCACGAATGTTTGTTGTGCAATCCACAGGCAGTTTTTGAGAGCATGCTATATGAAGCAAGTTCTATGCTATGCTAAGCTATGCTATGCTATGCTATGCTATGCTGGGAAATTGGAGTGCATGGCCTCAGTCCCCCAGTGCTTCAGATTCCAGTGAGAGACACATTAAATGTGTCAAGTATAGGGTACATTTAGGCACTGCTGCTAGGAAATATCAGAGGAGGAGGTCCCCATGGCTTGCAAAGGCAGAAGAGCTGAAAGGTCTGGACCCAGTTTCTAGAGAAAATTATGTCTTTCCTGAGTCTTGGAGGACCTCAGGGAAGTAACCAGGATGGAACTACTTCATCCTGAAAGAACTCTCTTTGCAAAAAACTACAGACAGGAATCCATTCTGGGGAAAGTTTAAAACCCTTCCTTCACCTGTCTACTTCAGTCCTCATTGTCATTCAAACCTAGGCACTCTGTTTATTGCACAGGCTTTTCAGGCAAGGACGTCATTAGAAAATAAAACAAGCTCTTTGAAGTCCACAAATACTTTCAGAGTCCTTGTTTTTGTAAGATCGGGCTTTACTGGTGCAAGCCCCACCAGGCAAGAAATGTGACTAATTCTTTTCTATACTTCTCAGAGTGAACAGAAAGTTATCTTTAAGAACACTGTGGACTGACGAGTGGGGAGTGTCCCTTACTTGGGGGACACAAAAGAGAGATCATAATGTTACCTGATGGATAAGGTGAAAGGGTGGTGGAAGACAAAAAGACTTTGTTCTTAAGTCTCACTGATGGATTTTATATTGGCTTTCTGTTTCTGTGGCTCTATCTATCTATCTATCTATCTATCTATCTATCTATCTATCATCTATCTGTTATCTACCAACCTACCTACATACTGTCCTTCCTAAGGGAAGGGTAGAGGTGTGTGTTTGTGGGTGTGTGTGTGTTTGTGTGTGTGTGAGTGTTGGGGACAGTTTTGCTAGCACAGTTGAGAAAGCTGAAAATAGAGGCACTTACTTAAGAGGCTCTGATCCTGAGATCACAGAGTCATTCCTTAGTTTACAGGTGTTGAGTGTGTGAGCTGGACTCTTGCTACTTCAAGTAAAGGGCCAGGGTATTTCATGTGCTGTCTCCTGAGGCAGAGAGGAGAGGCAGAAGGAAGAAACCCTGCGGGTTTTTCTTCTCTGTAGCCTCCAAGGAACCGGCTCATTTCCCTTTGGCAAGCAGCCTGATGTAGCTGGCAACCACGCCTTCCTTTTCCTGCTTCAGGTCCCCTCTAACCCTAAGTGCACTCAGGAACCACAATTCTGGAAATGAAGGTAGGCTTCCTTGATAATCCTACACTCATTTCATTGTATCTCATCATAGAGGTATGAGACCTCTAATTTGACATCAGTAACCTTCCTGGTATACATGTCCAGTTTCTCCCGCCTCCACCCCTGGACCCACCCTGAACAAAAAAGTCTGGGCTCTAAAGTAAGTGAAAGTGACATGGGAAACTCTGATCTCTCAAAAATTGCCTGACCCAACTCCTAACCGAAAAGTTCAAGAGGCAGGGCTGTGCAACCAAAATGGCAAACTCGAAGTCCGAAATTATACAAGGAAATAGGAAGGCAGTCTACAAAGAAAAGAATTTCCCAATCCAAGTGGATGGTTTACTCTGATTCTGTGAACTTTGCTAACCCTGGGCCGGACTATACAGAAACAGATGTAAAGACGGTCCCATCCTAGAGGCATATCTGCTGCAGCCTCTGCTGGGTACACACAGCGAGGGGTCCTCGACCGAATGGCAGTCCAAGCTTCTGGATGACGCACCAGGCTAGAGTCCTTTCCCACGTGTGGGTGGCAAAGCGTGCATCCCCAGCAATGTGGCCACCCAGCCTACCTTGGCTGAAGGGGAAGGGAAAAGGGCAAGTCAGGGCTATTCCCTAGCGCTGGACTTCCCGGTTGTCCACCCATTTCCATCACAAAGCTTAGGAGTAGGAGCGCTCATTCCTTCACCTTCTGCCCTGATGTCCTGCTCACCTACACCTCTCTCAAAGGCAAATGAAGCAGGTGCCTCCTGGCCTTGCAGGGCTCAGGTAAGCGCCAAGTGGTATAAGGGAGAAGGGGCCCGCTTGCCGCCACCCCCTTTTCTCTCCTCCCCACCGGAGCCGAGCTTCATCAGGGATGTGTGAATTGGAGTGCGCGGGTTAAGAGGGAGCTTAAAACGCCCCAAGCGTCCCTTACCTTCCACAGCCATTCTCTCAGAGCTTGCCTAACGCATGCATAATTTTCTTGGCCGAGGTACTCCTCCTGCCCCGCGCTCCCCCCTCCCCTCGCTTTCGCCTAAATATTCTGCGCTCATCTGCTCCAGGACCAACCTGCTGCGGTCACGCAAAGCGAGCAGCCGGCTCCTGCTCCGCGCGAGGCTGTATGGGAGTTGTAGTCCGTTCTTGCACGACTCTCCAACCTCGCTCCAAGCCTCCCACTTGTCCCGTCCGACTCGATTCCGCCACCACAGTAGGATCGTATATCTAGATTCTGTGGCATCCGACTGACTACTTTCTCTTCTAGGGACTTCGGGAGAGAACCCCCGAGAGCGGTGGATGACATTTAAGAGGACTACATCTCCCAGACTGCCGTGCTCCTAGCTTCTTTCAGCTTTGAGAGAACTCTTGATTGAGACCTTAGCTGTCAATTAGACTCTCTTAGGCACCTAGCAGTCTTTGGGCGGGAGGCAGCAGGGCAGTGGACTTGGCGGGCCACTGGACTCTCGGCTTACTGGGTCAGTGAGGACAGCAGATGCGCCAGATGTCTGTGGCAGTCCCTTTGGGCCAGAGACTTACACCACAAGGTGCAGTTAAAACTTGGTCCTGTGAAGGCTCTATGCTCCAGTGAAGGGGAATGTCAGGGCCAGGAATGGGGAGAGGGTAGGTTGATGAGCAGGGGGAGAGGGGTGGGAATAGTTTGTTTGTTTGTTTGTTTGTTTGTTTTGTTTTCGGAGGGGAAACCGGAAAGGGGATATTATTTGAAATGTAAATAAAAAAAATATCTAATAAAAACAGAAAAAAAAAAACTTGTTCCCAGTCATCCTGAAATATTTGGGGTTGTGAGGTATCCCTCCAGGAGAAACAGCTAACTTCTGAACCTCTTGGTTGTTCACAGGGTTAAATACCAACTAGGGTGGGGTGGCTTTAAAATCTTCCAAAGACAATGTCTTAAAGAGTCTATTACGATTAAATTACAGGGTATCAGAGCATAGGACAGCTGGATTCCAAAGTGAGAGACTGTCACCTCTCCTGGCTAGGGTGTCCCTTGGCTGCCTGTGATAGAGTCTTAAAAGTAACACTCTACACAGTTCAGTTTCTTTCCACCTCTGAACCTGTGACCTTTCTGTGGGGCTGGATGCTATCATTTTAAATACATACATACATACATACATACATACATACTTACATACAAAAATGGAGAATCACGTGTATGGCAGAAACTCAGACCCGGCAAAATATTAATGAAAATTAAACTCCTTTTCACACGCGTATGTCAACTAGTTGTTTTAGTGTAAGTAAGATGTAGAGAAAATACTAGTTTGAAACATAAAATAGCCTATGTCAAACCAGTAGCTAGACCAATTTTATGTGGTTGAACATAGAAGTTTCATGAAGCAGATATTTTGTTGTTTTGCTTTGTTTTTTTTTTTTTTTTTTTTTTTTTTTTTTTTTTTTTTTTTTTTTTTTTTTTTTTTGGTTTTTCAAGACTGGGTTTCTCTGTATAGCCCTGGCTGTCCCGGAGCTCACTGTGTAGACCAGGCTGGTCTCAAACTCAGAAATCCGCCTGCCTCTGCCTCCCAAGTGCTAGGATTAAAGGCATGTGCCACCACTGCCCGGATGAAGCAGATATTTTCAATCATGCCTAATACCCGGATTCTCTAGGTGAGAACTACTGTCCTCACCAAAATAGCCAAAGTAAGAAGGCAGAAATAACTAAATCTGGAGAGACCACAAGTCATAAAGAATAACATATTGGACAAATTAATACTATTTACAAGAATGTTGGCTACCATTTCTCATCACTTTGCCAAAATATCAGATAGTAGTAGCAGCTTCGAGGAGGAAAAGCTTCAATTGGCTCACAGCTTCAGGGATGTTTGAGTTCATAGCAGGGAAGGAATGATGCTATGATCATGGGATAGAGTCCAACAGACAGGAAGTGGAAAGAAAGGCTAGAATTGGAAAGGGCTATAACCCTTAAGGGCCTGCCGGCCACCAACAATCTATTTCTACTACCTAGACCTTACTTCCTAAAATAGAGTCACAAGCTAGGTGCCAACCATTCAAGGCTTGAGCCTATGAGACACATTTCAGATCCAAATAACAGAAGGTCTTCCAGGAATCTGATGTTTGACCAAGATGGTGAGAAACACATTGAACTCATTGAGGTAAAGTAGAAGATAGGACATTCCTAGTAATATTTACAACAAGTGCAAGCAGAGAGGAGAGAAAAGGCCATGAACTTTCAAGAAGGGGCTAGGAGAACAGGTACCTGTCAAGGTGCTGAGAAACGTCCAAGTACACAATGCTTTGTGTGTTGTCTATAGGGCCCCGGCTCTCCTTAAAAGTAAAAGGATCAAATGGAGAATACTAAATTGGAGAGCAAAGTGTTCAACTTTGTCCACTGAGAAATTACAATGATTCTGTGCACAGCAGCCTATCCAGATCCTTTTATATAAACTTCTCAAAACATTACTTTCTTTTTCATTATCTTTTTCTAGTTGTTAATTACTGGTAGAATGACACTAAAGTGTCTGTTGACTGATGTCATGGTCCAAGTAGCTACACTGTGAGCATTTTGCTCATTTATTTACTACTACTGTCAACTGAAGTTGGAGCCAGAGTGTCCTGTTGTAGCTAAGAAAACTCAACATGCAAAGATTGATGCCTTGACTATATGCATCCAGTCCAGCATAGCCTGTGAATTACTGTCTGGTTGTTTATTCCCCCTTATTTTCTTTCCTTTTTTTCATTTTTAATTCATTTTTAAAAATTGTATTTATTCAGTTTATATGCTACTCACTGCCCCTCCATCCTCCTCCCTCCACTGCTCCTCTGAGAGGATGGAGGCTGCCTTTGTGCATTTCCCAGCCATGGCACATCAAGTCTCTCCTGGACTAGGCACATCCTCTTCTGCTAAGGCCAGGCAAGGCAGCCAAGCTGGAAGAACATATTCCACAGACAGGCATCAGCATTTGGATAGTTCCCACTACAGTTGTTCAGGAAGCATATGAAGACCAAGCTGCTGTTTCAGACACCTGTTACATATGGAGGGGTCTATATCCAGCCTCTGTATGGTCTTTTGTGTATGGTTCAGTTTCTCTGAGAACCCCAAAGATCCAGTAACTTGACGCTGTTAGTCTTCCTGTGGAGTTCCTATGTCTTTGAGGCCTACAATCCTTCTCCCAACTCTTCCATCAGAGTCCCCAAGCTCCATCTACTTTTTGGCTGTAGGTTTCTGCATCTCTTTGAGTCAGCTGCTAGGTGGAGCCTCTCAGAGGAGATCCATATTTCTGTCTGCAAGCATAACAGAGTATCATTAATAGTATCAGAGATGGGTGTTTGTCCATGGGATAGGTCTCAACTTGGGTCACGTATTGGTTGACTGTTCCCTCAATCCCTGATCCATTCCTGATCCATTCCTGATCCCTGTATTTCATGTAGACAGGACTAAAGTTTGGGTTGGAAGTGTTGTGGGTGGGTTGGTGTCCCTATTACTCTACTGGAGTTCCTGCCTGGCTACAGGAGGTGGCCTCTTCAAGTTCCATATATCAAAACGCCATGTGTCATACCTAAGAACACCCCACTGATTCTTGGGCACCTCTGTCTTTTCCTGAAGATTCCCCTCACTTCCAACCCTATCAGTTGCAAATTTCTATTCATTCTTACGGCCATCCAGCTATCCTCCTGCCCCTCCCTGCACCCAACCCCTGGCCACCCATTTTTCTCCTGATCCCCAATCACATCCAGTTCCCTTTCTCCATCTGCCTTCCACAACTATTTCATTCCCCCTTGCAAGTGAGTCTCAAACATCTTTGTTTGTACCCTTTTCCCTGTCCAGCCTCCTTGGGTCTGTGGACTATAGCATGGGCATCCTGTATGATTTTATTAATCATTTTATTTGTTTACATTTCAAATGATGTGCCCCTTCCGAATTACCCTTCCACAAAGCCCCCATCGTATCCTCCCTCTCCCCCATCCCCTTTGCCTTTATGAGCATGCTCCTCCATCCACTCACCCACTCCTCACTGCTCTAGCACACCCCTACACTGGGGAATCAAGCCTCCAAAAGTTCAATCTTGACTTCTTTATAAATATTGGATTTTAGCACTCAGATGTGGAGTTGGTGAAGATCTTTTGCCAATCTGTAGGCTTCTGTTTTGTCTATTGACTGTGCCCTTTGCCTTACAGAAGCTGTTCAGTTTCGTGAGATCCGATTTATCAATTGTTGATCTTAGAGTCTGAACCATTGGTGTTCTGTTCAGAAAGTTGTCTCCTGAGCCAAGGAGTTCAAGGCTATCCCCCTCCCCCGTTTCTGCATTGTTGGATTTTTTTTTTTTTTTTTGTAATCTGGTTTTATGTTGAGGTCTTTGATCCACTAGAACTTGAGTTTTGTGCAAGGTGATAGATATGGATCTATTTGCATTTTCTGCTTGCAGACATCCAGCACTATTTGTTGAAGATGTTTTCTTTATCCATTGTATGGTTTTGCCTTCTTTGTCAAAAATCAAGTGTCCATATGTGAGTGGGTTTACTTCAGGGTCTTCTACTCTATTCCATTGATCAAACTGTCTGTTTCTATATCAGTATCGTGCAGTTTTTATTACTAATGTTCTGTAGTATAGCTTGAGGTCAGGGATGGTGAGACCTCCAGAAGTTCTTTTACTGTTCATGATTGTTTTGCTATCCTAGGATTTTTGTTTTTCCATATGAAGTTGAGAAGTGGTTTGCCAAAGTCTGTAATGAACTGTGTTGGTATCTTGGTGGGAAATACATTGAATCTGTAAACTGTTTTTGGTAATATGGCCATTTTCACTGTTAATTCAACCAATCCATGAGCATGGGTAATCTTTCAATCTTCTGACATCTTCCTTAATTTCTTTCTTCAGCAATTTAAACTTCTTGTCACTTGCTTGGTTAGAGTTACACCAAGATATTTTATATTATTCTTGGCTATTGTAAATCGTGTTGCTTCCATAGTTTATTTCTTGACCACTTTATAATTTGTATAAAAGAGGGCTACTTATTTCTTGGAATAAATTTGGTATCTAGCCACTTTGATGAAGGGGTTTATCAAATGTAGGAGTTCTTTAGTAAAAGATTTGGGGTCACTTATGTATACTGCCATATCAATACTTTGAATTGTTCCTTTCAAATTTGAATCCTCTTGAACTCTGTTAGTTGGCTTATTGCTCTAGCTAGAACTTCAAACACTATATTGAATAGATAGGGAGAGAGTGTGCAGCCTTGTCTTGTCCTTGATGTTAGTGACATTATTTTGAGTTTCTCTCCATTTAGCTTGATGTTGGCTATTGGCTTGCTGTATGTTGCTTTTATAATGTTTAGGTATGTGCCATGTATCCCTCATCTCTCTCATACTTTTAACATGAAGAGGTGCTAGATTTTTGTCAAAGAAGTTTTCATCATCTAATGAGATAATCATGTGACTTTTTTCAGTTTGTTTACATGGTGGGTTATGTTAATGGATTTTAGTATATTGAACCATCCCTGCATCTGTGGGTTGAAGCCTACTTGATTATGCTGTATGATATTTTTGTATGTTATTGGATTTGTTTTGCAAGTATTTTATTGCATATTTTTGCATCAATGTTCATAAGAAATCTGTCTGAGGTTCTCTTTCTTTGTTGAGTCTTTGTGTAGTTTAGGTATCAGGGTGACTATGGCCCCAAAGAATTAATTACATAGTGTGCTTTTTGTTTTATTTTGTGAAATAGTTTGAGGGACATTGGTATTAGGTCTTCTTTGAAAATCTGGTAGAGTTCTGCACTAAAACCATCTGCTCCTCGACTTTTGGTTGGGAGACTTTTGATGACTGCTTCTATTTCCTTAGTGATTATAAGGTTATTTAAATAGTTTACCTGATCTTGATTTAACTCTGGTAAGTGGTATCTGTCTAGAAAATCTTCAATTTCATTAATATTTTCCAATTTTGTGGAATATAGGTTTTTGAAGTAAAACCTAGTGATTCTTTGAATTTTCTCAGTGTCTGTTGTTATGTATCACAAATACACTGATTTTGTGTATTTGGATACTGTCCCTGTCTTTTGGTTAGTTTGGCTAAGGGTTTGTCTCCCTTATTGATTTTCTCAAAAAATCACCTCTTGGTTTCATTGATTCTTTGTATTGTTTCCTTTGTTTGTAACTGATTGGTTTTAGCCTGGATTTTGATTCTTTCCTACCTTCTACTCCTCTTTGGAGTGCTTGCTTATTTTCCTATTTTTTTTCTAGAGCTTTCAGGTGTACTTTTAAATGGCTTGTATGAGAACTTTCTAACTTCTTTATGGAAGCACTTCATGCTATGAAATTTCCCTTTAGCACTGCTTTCATTGTATTCTATAAATTTGGGTGTGTTGTGCCTTCATTTTCATTGAGTTCTATAAAGTCTTTACTCTCTTTATTTCTTCCCTGACCCAGAGATCATTGAGCAGAAAGTTGTACAATTTTCATGACTGAAGAGGCTTTCTGGTGTTTCTGTTGTTGTTGAAGTCCAGCATCCATGGTGTATCTGATGACACTTACTTTGTGACCTACTGTAGGGGTGGTTCTGATGGTAAGGTTCTGTTCCCCTATTGGTTCTTGATCTATCAGTAAAGATGCCATGGGCCAATTGCTGAATAGAAAGATAGGCAGGACTTCTCGGTATCTTTATTGCTGAGGTGTGTTTCCTGTATGCAGCAGAATGGATCCTGTATTCCCATCCATTCTATAAGCCTTTGGGTTTTATTTTTGGTTTTTGTTTGTTTGTTTGTTTTGTTTTGTTTTACTTTTTTATTAGACATTTTCTTTATTTACATTTCAAATGTTATCCCCTTTCTTCTTTTCCCATCTGAAAACTCCCTGTCTCAATCCCCCCCGACCCCTGCTCACCAACCCACCCATTCCCACTTCCCTGTCCTGGCATTCACCTACACTGGGACACCAAGTCTTCACAGGGCCAAGGGTCTCTCCTCCCATTGATGTCCAACAAGGCTATCCTTTGCTACTATATACATAGCTGGAGTCATGGATCACTTCATGTGTACTCTTTGGTTGGTGGTTTAGTCCCTGGAAGCTCTGAGGGTACTGGTTGGAAGCTCAGAATAACCAAGATATAATTCACAGACCACATGAAGCACAAGAAAAAGGAAGACCAAAATGTAGATACTTTGGACCTTCTTAGAAGGGAGAACAAAATACCCATGGGAGAAGTTACATAGACAAAGTGTGAAGCAGAGAATTAAGGAATGACAATCCAGAGACTTCCCCACCTGGGGATCCATCCCATATACAATTACCAAACCCAGATACTATTGTGAATGCCAACAAGTGCTTGTTGACAGGAGTCTGACGTAGCTGTCTCCTGAGAGGCTCTGCCAGTGCCTGACAAATACAGAAGTAGATATTATCACTGGCATTTACTGAATGATTATAATTATAATGACTATATAGATATATAAACTGACAATTATATGTATAATCATTTATGGCAAACATTTGAGATCATCAGCTATTACCATATCCAGATGAGAAAACTGAGACTTAGTAATTTGCCCAAAGTCTCAAGCACGAAATGATTTTGATAGGGATTAAATCTACTTAAATGCTTTAACTTCCCCCATTTCATTCCATGAACTTTGTTTTTGCTCATTGTATATTATGTGCTTTGTGGTGTGCATGTGTTCTTGTCAAGTATGTGAACTTTTGGGTGTGTATGCATTTGTGTGAACTATAGCAGAGTTTAATGTAAGGTGTCACCTTTAATCTCCTTTTAAAGGCAACATAAATCGCTGAGTCTGGAGCTCATCACTTCTGCAAGGCTGACCATCTAGCCATCTCTGTCTCTACCTCTCTAGTGCTAGGATCACATGTACCACCATGCCCAGATTTTTACGTCTGTACTAAAGATCTGAACTAAACACTGATGCTTACACAGTAATCATTTTACTAACTGAGCTATCTTCTAAGCCCCTGTATTGTTCACTTTTGACAATCCAGTCCTTGGACTCCTGATAAATATGTAATGACTGTTCTATGTGTTTATAAATGACAGATTGAAGTAATCCGTGAGCTAATTATATAATAATACTAAACCATTGTTTTTCTAAAATATTATATCTTAATATTTTGTCTTTGTTTTAATATTCCATGCTATTTTTAGGAGTACACATTTATATGAAAGGGATCAGTTCAGAAAGAACAGACAGGTTCTTTCATCTCATTATTTCACAATGATGGTAGAAAAGTAAAGGTTTTTCCCACATCCCATCAGGACAAAATAGTGTAGGGGAGCCAGGAAGAGTACAGTACTTTAGTGGTATGTGATATGGCTTGAATATAGCTTTGGATATCTCTCCTAAGCATTAGCATGTTGGCTGTTTAGTACCCAGTATGACAACAATAGGATATGACTGGGCTTTTAAAAAGAAGGGCCATTAATTCACTTAAGGTATGGCCTAGGAAGTAATTAATATTGGTCTCCATTAAACCCCATCATTCTCTGTCTTGCCATGTGAATTGTCCTTATATCTCCTTTAATAGGATCCTTATTAAGGATCAGACAATAACAGTGGAATCTCCAGTGCTGTGAATCAAACATCATCTTTTCTGTATACCTCACCCAACTTTGCCTATTTCATTATAGAAACAGAAATGAAATTAATATAACTTTGTCTAGGTCATGGGATTGTGGGATAGATTGCTGCTGCCCTAGTTTTAGCTAGTTTTTAGTGAGGGGGTCTGGGACTTCAGCCTCATTGCTGGTTCAGGGAAACTCACTGGTATCTCTGACCAAGCCTGAAGGGTTGCAGCTACCTAAGCTAGTCTGGACAAAGGAATAGTATGGACAAAAGAATAAGAAAGGAAATGAAAGCATATACAGCTTTGAAGGTCTGACACAGGATTACAGCATTTTTATGGTCATACCAAAGTTAATGCATGGATGGATCTCCTCTTCCTATTAAAGGGAAACAGAAAGATATGCATGTAGATAAAGAGAAAAAACTAGGATAAGTATCCAAGCTTCATGCGACTGCATATTAATTTCTTGTAGCTTTCACAACAGTATCATAACCTGAGTAGTGACAAACAACATAAGTATATTCATCACACTTCTCTGAAATTATGGTGTTAGCAGGTCCATACTCACAAAGCCTCCCAGAAAGGATTCTCTTACTTCAGGAATCTCTCATGTTCCTTAGCTTGCAATAACTCCACCCTTGTCCTGACTTAATTACCACATAGCTTTCTTAGCCATGGGTGATTCTCTACCTCTGGATGTCCCATCCTAAAGATAGTGCTTGTGAAAATCTTTGAGCCTACCTTGATTCTACACTCAATACCCCCTTTTCCAAATAAGATCATATTCACAGATGCTGGGAGTTAGAACTTTGATATTTCTGCTTGTGGGATCACAACTCAACTCACAATAGACCCAAGTCCTCTACCATCATTTAGATGTCATAGCATTTGTCTTAAAAGGCTACATCTGAGACACCAGAGCAACATCTCCTGGAAGTTGTTTGTGTTTGCAACCTTCTGGATCCTTTATTAGAACTACCTGTTCAGAAACTCCACACTCTATGGAAATAAGCCTTGACCATAATTTTAAATAATGGTAATGTATGAGAGTAACCACAATAGAAGACAACAAAACCAAGGCTTTACACAGGTAGATTTAACTATGATTTCGATTTAGATATTGGACATTATTCTCCAAAAGATGCCAGAAATAGGACCTCTGTGTCTGTGTGTGTGTGTGTGTGTGTGTGTGTGTGTGTGTGTGTGCAGGTCAGTGTGCATGTATGTCTGTGAGTGTATTCATGTATTTTTGTGTGTGTGTGTATATGTGTGTGTCTGTGTGAATGCATGCATATGGATGTGCGTTCTGAATATTTAGGAATACTTGAGTAAAGAAAGAATAATTTAGTCTGTGCAAAAATGTAATGGAAGGAAATTACATTACTCATAAGGGGGCAGGCGCTAGTAATATAGTAGGCTAAACAGTGCAGTCAGAAGCATTAGTAATTCAGGTTCCCCTCACCTCATTTACCAGTGAAATCAATAAAGTTTTGTTCTCATACCCTAAAGGCATCACTAATGTATTTTCATTTTCTGTGATTGTGAGAACAGTGGGAGAACAATCAAGTCTGACCTTTTACTCTAGAATAAGCTACACTAGGTAAAAATCAACGAGAAAACTTAGGTGCATTGCTTTCTACAATGCTCAGAACATTTGTGGAAATGATTATAACCAAAACCAATGACTGACTCCATAGTTCTTTCTTCTACCATTTCTATAAAAGAATAACTCTTGGCAGAGCTTAGAGGGGGAAAAAAGCAGTACTCAAATACAGAGTTTCAGGCAGGAGACATAGAAAGTTAGTTACTAGTTAATTTGTACCAATTGAATAAGTAATTAAAGAATGAAAGTGTGTGGTTAGATCCCCTAGATTAAAAATATACTGTGAAAATCAGAAATGAACAAATTTTCCCTTGAAATTCTTTAAATTATTAATAAAATATAAGAATGTAGTATATTATGTTTGCATTCTTAAAGACTAACTTTCCCATCATGCTAGGGAGCACAGAGAAAAGACTACAGGGAAAGGTTCAACAATATTTTGCCAGGTATGGTGGTACACATCTAGAACTTTAACACATAGGAGGTTGAAGAGGAGAGCTGTGAGTTTGAGGCCAGCCTGAGCCACCAAGCTATGTTATTTTTCTAAGTTTTCATATAATTTGGTCCTCTACATGCAGTTCTCAATAGAGACAGACTAAAGTCAGCACATGGAGCACACAAGCGTTTGCCTAATGATATCCATTCCTGTGCTATATTCATGAAGATTAGGCAATTAATGCAACTAAAACTCAGCAGGCTTTCCTCTCTGTTTCTGTCTCTCTGTCTCTGTCTGTCTCTCTCTCTCTCGCCCTCTCTCCCTTCTCCCTGCCCCATCTCTGGGAGGTGTGTGCACGTGTGTGTGGCTAAGATGTTGAAAAAGGAAGGAAAATAGTTGGGCTTTTGTGATGCAGGGTGAGAAAAACCTATTGAGCCGTGGTCAGAAAGTAAAATTCTGAGAGAATTCAATCAGTCACAGGTAGGCAAAAAGACTCCTGGAATGCAGATGACTGATTCCTGTCTTTATAAATCTGAAGGTATGATCTAGGTCTCTCCCTTAATGTTCAGAAATGCAAAGAGGGAAAAGAAAAATGAGACATAAGTTATGATTTAGACCATAGCTGAGAAAGAGAGCTCACAGCTCACCCAAGATGTGCCTGTCAAGAAGAGGCAAGCAGTTGCCACAGTGGGTATGGGCTCACATCTGCCTTTTCCAGCCCATGCTACATAATAGTAAAATGCATCATTTAAAAAGTACGCTGGATATATGAATGTTATGTGCTCTTGGGAATTATAGGCTATATTTTTTTACCACACAGCTTTTGATGTTAATGAAATAATATTCATTAGGTGCCTTAGATGTAGCGGGGTCATGTTTATTAAAGTCACCTTGTATTCATATACAACTATTCTAAGAATTATTCTTACTCTCTGGGCTCATTTCAGGAAGAAAGAAAACAATATACACTATCACAAATACTGCCCAAGGTCCTGGCTCCTATGGGAACTACCTTATTTCCTCTATCACATACTTCTTCTAAGGAGACAGTGAAAATGTAGAAATGCCTTGGACCTTGAAAACATATATTTTCTCTAAAAAAAAAAAAACAAACAAACCCTGTGTTTATATAGAATGGACTAGCTGGAAAAATATAAAATAATTAACACCTCTGGCTATGATTTTTTTCACATGCATTGTGAACAATTGTTCATTTTATAGGGTGTTTTTTGACAAATACTATCTGTGTATATAGCCAACTATACTACAATAAAAGAACTTCAACTGGAGAATATTTATCACCTCACACAATTTCTGTTGTTCAAGGAGTCAGAGACAGGAGCTAGGAAGATGTCTCAGTGGGTAAATGTCTTGTTATGAAATAATGAGTTTTAGAGTAGGATCCCCAACACACACATAAAAGCCGTGCATGGCAGTACAGGAAGAGCAAAGACAGACATATTTTGAAGACTCAGTGACTAGCCAGCCTAGCAAACATAGTCAGCTCCAGCATCAGTCAGAGAACCTATCTCAAAAAAATTAGATGTAGAAGCAATTGAGTAATATACTTGTTATTGCCTTTGAACATCATGCATGCCCATATGGAGGTATAATAACACACACACACACACACACACACACACACACACACACGCGCGCGCGCGCACGCAATCTGAGAATAATTTAATCATGTGATTCTAGAATTGGGTATTTTCTAAAGTTGGAGTTAGTTATATCTGTTGAAACTGTACTCATCTGAGGGCCTATGACTTGGGCTGGAGGGTGTACTCCAGACTGGCTCCCTTCATACTTTGAAGTCAGTGTTGGCTGTTGGCAGGAAAAAACCTTGCACATGGATGTATTTGTGGGATTTCTAGGGTGATCACACAAAATGTTCAAAATCTTCTCTTAAAGAATGATGGAAGACATTAAAGAATAAGCCTCAAATCATACCTGCTAAAGACAATGTGGTGGTCCAGTCCAATTCCAAGTGACAAGGAATGGGCCCTAGTTAAAGGGTCTAACAATGGACATGCTAGGGTCACCCCCGAAGACTCCCTGTAGACTTCTCTATACCAGGTTTCCAGCTACTCCCAGGGATACAGCCCACCAATTTCTTTTCTCAACAGCATTCCTCTTCCTCTTCCCCTCCACACCTGATTGCCATCCACATACCCCTCCCTACCCTCTCTCTCACCCAGTTCCCCCTCTCCATCCATCTCTGATGGCTATTTTGTTTCTCCTTCACAGTCATTTTCTCACATCCTTCCTTGGACCCTCCTTATTTTCTAGTTTCGTTGGGTATGTGGATTGTAGCCTGGCTATCCTTCACTTTATGGATAATGTCCAATTATAAGTGTCACACATGTATGGAGTCTACATTACACATTCATAACGATATTCTCAAGTTCCATCCATTTGCCTGCAAATTTCATGTCTTTAATAGCTTAGAAGTATTCCATTGTGCAGATGTACTACATTTTCTTTATAAATTCTTCAGGTGAGGTGCATCTAGGTTGTTTCTAATTTCTGATTATTATGAATAAAGTTGCTATTAACACAGTTGAGCAAGTGTCCCTTTGGTATAGTGGGGCATCTTTTGATTATAAGGCCAGGAGTGGTATAGCTGAATTTTGAGGTAGAGATATTCCCAATTTTATGAGAAACCACCCAATTGATTTTTAAAATGGTTGTACAAATTTGCAGTTAACTAAACTATATCTCTATACCCAGTCACTATTAATGATACTCTGCTATGCCTGTAGACAGGAACCTAGCATAACTGTTTTCTGAGAGGCTTAATCCATCAACAGATGAAAACAGACGCAGAGACCCATAGCCAAACATTAGGTGAGCTCCAGGAAGTCTTGTATAAGAGAGGTGGATAAAAATAAGTAACCTGAAGGGATCAAGGACACCACAAAAAGACCTACAGAGTCAACTAACCTGGAACCATGGGTGTCTCACAGAGATTGAACAACCAACTAAAGAGCACTCAGGGGCTGGACCAACACCCCCCTCCACATACATTTGTAGCAAGTATGCAGCTTATGGGTCCCCTAACAGTTGGACTAGGGGCTATCACGGACTCTGTTGCCTGCCATTGGATCCCCTCCCCCTACTTGGACTATCTGGTTGGAGCTCAGAGTGAAAGGAAGTTTTAACTTCTGGGATTTAGATGTCCATCTCTAAGAAGAAGGGAAAGGAGTACTGGGGGAGGAATTTGTAAGGGTGGGACTGAGAGGAGAAGAAAGAGGGAGTCTGTGATTGAGATGTAATGTAAATAATAACTAAATAATGAAAAAAGAATGGACATGCTTTATACTTATAGAAGAGGTAACATGATGATGACTCTTACAGTAGGAATTAAGAGTTCAGAAGACGGCATCAATTACTATGTATCTCGTTCTAGGCCATTCCCTCAGTAACAACCAGTACTTCAGTATGCAGCAAGTTCTTCAATGCATTAATTGTGCTTACCCTGTGCTTGTATTGGGCTCAGCATATTATATGAGACATCCATTAAACGTCACAATAAGATATCAATGGGTAACAATCTTATAATTTACTTTTAGATATAATAAATTTTACAGAGAGTCCATGGAGAGTTTAATGCAGTTAAGAATTGATATCAAGTAATCCATTCTAAGATCCAGCTTTTAACATTTTTACCATATCGGTCTTTCCACCAACCAAGCCTCAAGAATCATTTTTGTGAGACATTTCTCTTCCTAAACTTACTTGCTTGGAACTATCTTGGAAATGTATTAAAAACTACTTCTGTCATGAAGCCTATACTTCCAAGCTCTTCTTTCAGAACTAGAACTGTACTAAAAAAAAAAAAAAAAACTCCTTCAAAATAGTTCTCAATGTAAAAGATGAAGATCCTTTTTGTATTCTTATATTTGCTGTTGGTTGACCGCCTACCCGGTGCCTATGCTTTTTTTTTCTACTTCATATATGTCCTGAAATTTTTATGATTGAAGATTGTGCAGCCCCAGAAGAGCTTGAAAACCATCAAGTAGATGCTCACAGAGGTCATTTCTGCTCTGAAATCCTGATTACATGCATCCCCATTCTCATGCCTTCCCATCATTCCAAAAGTTATCGAGAGTTAGTGACCACATTCGTCCTTGTCATCCTCATCAATTGCTCTCTTGACTTTCCTTTCCTCATCCCTCAACCACTCTCCTCATTGTACACTTGATAAGGACTGAAATTGAAAAATAGTAGCCGTGTCTTAACACATCTCCAACCACTCTCCTCTAAATCATCGTGTACCTAAGGGCCACATAAATCTCTAAGACTGTCTTCTGTAGCAATACTCAATTGTTTCAATACACCCTGTTCACTCTGTCACTTTCCATGTAAAAGATCCAAGGGGGATTAATACATATCAGTCGGGTTTTTGGTTATTGTTGTTGTTGATTTGTTTTGTTTTGTTTTTCAGACCAATGTCTAAAAGTAGTTTTTATTTTTTTGTGTTTGTTTTGTTTTGCCTGTAAAAATTGCTGAATACCTGCTTAAGCTAATATGTGAGTCATCCAAAGGGGGAAAAGTGTAACCAGATCTCTTGGATTTTTCCAGAGCAAGCACAGATTTCAGGTCATAAAATTCTCATAGGCTATACCCCTGAAGACCTTGCTTATCTCTATGCCTCTTGCCTGATTTTTCTTACTTGGTCATGTGTCCTCTACTCACTGCATTGTACCTTAATACACCAAATCCAAAGAGTCATTCCTTACTAGGGTACTCCTATCTCTGTTTTAGTCCAACCCTGGCTTCCCAATAACCACTGCTTCAGAATGGCAAAATATCTTAGTTTATGTGTATAGAGTGTAGTAGAAAACAAAACAAACAAAAAACAATAACCCCTGAAGTGCTGTGGGGTTCTAAATGGACATATCACATAGGATAAAAAATTTGTTGATAATCTAACATAAATTTTTCAGGGTTCAAGTGTGTGTGTGTGTGTGTGTGTGTGTGTGTGTGTGTGTGCCTGTGAGGATAAAGAAGTCAATCCTTGGTTAGATGGTCTACTTTGAATCATGATCAACCATGAATAGAGATGATTAACCTGACATCTCTACTGTTTATGCATCTATTGGACAGTTTAATCTTCCAGCCTTCCCCTAGTGAAGCTACATGGCCTGTCCTAATTTCCCTCATTAGTACATTCCTCCCAAGTTCAAAGCATTAAGTACATAGCTATATCTTGCGTTTGGACAATCAGCGAATTCTTTTGGATCTTAATAAATGAATGCTGTTGCATGAGAGGTTTGATGTGTTTCTGTCTGTGCAGCCTCTTAAAATAACTGTGTCTTCTGTTTTTTTGAAGGTTACCCTAAAGACATACCTTAAAACACCTTTAAACAGCATTTAGCTTGCTCTAATGTTATTTTAATGCTCAGAAAGAAAACCATAATAAAAAAACCATGCTATTTTTAACCTATTAATAATTTTAAGGTAACATTTTTTCATTACTAATCAGAGTAAAATTACATCTATTAAGTGTCCTTATCTTGTATCATTTTTAGCTGGATGACAAAGAAAGGAGGCTCATTCCTTCTAAAAAAAATCCTTTCCTTTATCTTGCAAACAAGACATCTGAGGGACCTCTTAATGAACGTGGCAGTCAAGTTTCTCATGCTTAAAATTAGCCTGAAGGGGTAATTTACCTGATGAGATATTTATAAGTCAATATTTACTGATCATATACTACATACCAGAGACTATATTTTGAGAATGTCTTAGACTGGATTCCTTGGAAATAGGATCTGAGATAGGAAATTATGAATTAGGTACAGAAGGTATCATAGAGAAATCCTGTTGAGACTTGGTGCAGGGAGAAGAGTGATGCATAACATTGCTGCAACTGAGGCCCAATACAATCCTGCCTGAAACTTTGCAGCTGAGAATTGTCCTAAAAGTACAAGGACACCATGCTGGCTAGTTTCCTGTCTACTTGGTACAAACTTGAATCATTTTGGTAGAGGGAGACTCTTCCAAAGCATTGAGAAAATTCTTCCACCAGGTTGATATGTGGGCAAGCCTGTGATACATTTTCTTGACTGATGATTGATGTCAGAAGGCCCAACTCACTGTGTATTGTGCCATCTCTGAGCTAGTGGACCTGGGAGCTATAGAAAATTAGGCTAAGAAAGCCCTGAGGAATAAGCTAGTCAGCAGCACTCCTTAGCCTCTGCATCAGCTCCTATGTCCAGTTTCCTGCCTTGAATTCTTTCCCTGTTTGCCTTGGATGATGGACTACAAGCTAAAAGATGAACTAAACACTTTTTTCCCATAAGCTGCTTTTGATCATACTGTTTTATCACAGTAATAGAAACCTAATTATTCAAGCCTTTGTATGCCTACATCACCTAATAACTGGTGGTTCATCCCCTCCTCAACCCCCCAGCCTGAAGTAAGCTTTCTTTTATGGCTACTTAAGGTAATTCTGACCTTGAGTCATTAGAAACCAATGGGTGTTGGAAAAATCAAGGTAATGATGCAACATTTGCTCTTGTGACATAACAGGTATAAGGATGCACTCATACTCTTAGAGAGATGGTGGTTTAGTTATGCAGTCACAACAACAAAGAGGCAAAGGGCAGCATAAGTAAATGAGGGAGAGAACATGATGTGCTGTGTGCAGCATGTAGCCCAGTATTACGAGTCCTGAAAAGGAACTTTAAGGAGGGCGCAGGATGATGGGACTGTAGTGAAGATGAAGAGTTGGGCTTATGAAGGGAGCATAAAGGTACCCTAAAAGAAAGTCTTCCTAGTACAGGAGACTATGAGTATGTGTACATGGCAAGTGACAAGACAGTATAATACAAGGAGCCTGCCACAGAGTTAGGAATGACCCAAATGGAGGGACAATAAAAGTAGTAGCAAAGGGGAAGCCAGGAAAGTGACCACGGGCCTGATCCTGAGGGATAGACCTGAAAGGGTAGGTGTGTCAGACCCAACAGTCAGGGATTTGACCTGAATCATTCTGACAGTTTCCAGCAGGGAATTTCATGATATGACCGACTTGCACCTCAAGGATCCTCATACTGGCTCTAGTGAAGAGAAAGGAGGGGATAAAGAGTAACACAGGCTCCTCTGAGGGGCTGTGCAGGTGGCTGGGTCACTAGTGAGAAATGACAGTTATTTAAATGGAGGCATGTCAGGTAGGTTGGAGAGAAATGGATGAATTCGAGAGATATGAAGGATGCAGAATGTAATAGACTTGACTGATTGGATATAGGTTATTAAGGGGGGGAAAAGAGTCAAACTCAGATTTGTCTATGGACCAGAGCAAGCTAGCAGTATGTGAAGCAGGATCACAGACTGTCTGATAGAAGGAAAGAAACATATTAGAACCATGATAAACAACACCTTTTTGTACAGAAACACTGGGGAAAAAAGGAAAGTGAGAAAGAAGGAAGGAAAGAAGGGAGGGAGGGAAAAAGGAAGGAAAGAAGAAAAGTTATAAACCAAGATACTTTCATATGAGCAAAAATGATTTTACAGAATTCTATCAAAAATATAACCTATATTCTTACATCATAAAATACCTTTTGTAAGTACAATATCAGTGAACAAAATTGATCCAAAATTTAGCTTCTAAATATGAACAGCTGGGCCAAGTTTCAGACATCAATAGCATGGAGGTAGTGGGTCAATGTATTTGGTTTCTACTTGTTTATTATTTTGGTCTTGTGGGGAATATTTTACAACATAGTTCTTTAGTCTGTGGTGAAACCCTATGTATATGTGTGGGATGGATGTTATTATACTCCTGGTGTACTCAAGAAAAAAACAAACAGAGGCTCAGAGATATGAGATGACTCTAGTTTCAGAGTGGTAAGGAGTCTAGAATTCAGTCACTAGAGAGAACCACATCACCGAGGCTAGTACTTGGTTCTGGCATCAACAAGACCTGTGTTGGTTATAAATGAGGTGGGTATGATAGCCCATGCTTATAATCTCAGCATGGTATAGAGACTGAAGCAGAAGCCTAGTTTGAGACTAGCTAGGAATGTATAGTGCAAACATGTTATAAAAGAGACGTTGAGTAAGTGTGAGAGACAGTCAAATAAAAAAAAAAGAAGTCTGATTGGAAGCAGATAAATGTAGATGGCATGGCTTGTTATCTTCACAAAACCCCAATGCTTCCCTTTCCCTTGAAGACAGCTTTGAATACAAGCTGAGTATTGCCACTGTCTGTTAGCTTCCAGATGCATTTGCGAACCTTGCGCAGCCCATCATTTCTGTGAGACTTTGTCTTCAGAGTGTTTAAACCACAGGAGCTAGAAGATGCACAGGTGGGTTTCACTGTTGTTTTTGTTTGTTTGATGGTTTGTTGTTGTTTTTCAGACTTGCATACTTAGGAAGATCTCAAAAGTTCCAGTGAACTTGATTTCTGGCTGTTTGGGTAAGTGAATCAAATCTTGCTCTCTCTTCCAGATGACATTTCAAAGCTCAGAAGATTCTCCTATTAGATATTTGTATCCTGTTATAGGAATGACCTGAGTATATTCTTATTTGGTTAGTTTAAAATTAGGATGCTCTAAATCTTTATATATAAGCACACATGTGCAAGAAATCTCATACGTGCAGAAAATCCTAAGGGAAGATCTGTTGGAAATAATGAATGAATTCGTGAGGTCATGGGATACAAGATCAATACACTAAAATCAATTGTAATTTTATATACTAGTAATGAACAGTCTGGAAATGAAATTTAGGAAACAATTCCATTCAGAACACCTCTGAAAATAATAGAATATTTAAGGATAAATTTAATAAAAGAAATGCAAGATGTGTAATGCTGCAAACTACAAAACTAAGGAGACAGGGTTGAAAGAATATCTAAAAAAGTAGAGAGAAAGTTTATGTTCATGAATTGGGAGGTGTGGAATCTTCCAAAGTATATGTAAAAATCCCAGTGAACTTCTATTGAAATCCCAGCAAGGGTTCAGGACATTCCTGTGTTTGTGAAAAGTCCTCTGTTTTCCCTCCAGCAGGCCATATTATAAGCCAGAAGTCAAGTTAGTCTTTTGTTTCAGATGCAAATCAAGTCTATAGAAAAGTTAAAATTGATTCCCAGTCATTTAACATATACAAATGAACTGCAAACTGGTTCTCTGACTAGTTTCAAGTAAGTAGATATTGTAAGTATCTGAGCTCAGAGGGGGTTCAGAAGACAGTATTGAGAAAATGAAGGGACTAGCTTTAGAAAACTATTACAAAGTATGTATTTCACAAAGAACTCAGGTCTAAAATACACAAAGAACACTGATACTTCAGTTGTCATGAGGCCAACGATTCAGTAGTGGTTGGGGAACTTGACGATTCTTACCAGAGATGACAACCAAAAATAAAGAACAGATGCTCAATGTCATTATTTATTAAGAATATGCAAATTAAAACCATACTATCTCTTTATTTGCACCAGAGTAACTATAATAAAAAAGAAACAAAACTGAGGGTTGGGAAGATGTAGAAAAACTAGAACTCTTACACATTACAGATGCAAAATGGTACAATTCTTTTTAGAAAATAGGTTTCCACATTCCTAATAGATTCCCATGTGACCCTGCATTCTAACGCGTTATTATAAAAGAATTCCACAAAGTGAGTATGTTATCTATACCAAAAATGTACTTGACTTATTATCCTGGTGGCCAGAAAGTTGAGGACTAATGGCCTCAGTCTGGTGAGAAGATGGAGGCCCACATGGCAAGAAAGCATGAAAGAGAAAGGATGAGGTAAACTGATCTTTCATAAACTATCCTTCCTTTGTTCACAACCTCATGTCACTAATGAAGCTGCCATAGCCAAATCTGTATCTTTTAATATTCCCAATTCTTAATATTGTTGCATGAAAATGAAGTTTCCAGTCCATAAATTTTGTAAGACCCTTTCATAGCACAGCACATAACAATTCCATATGTAACTGCTTACCCAAGGAAAAAGAAAATGGTCATCAATAGATGTCTATAAACATTATTGTACTGTAATGTAAAATCACCAAGCAATCTAAATGTACAACATCTAGTGACTGCATAAGCAAAACACCAAGTTGTCATAGAACTGAACACACTTAAAAAAAGAAACTGAAGAACACTGATAGGTGAAGAAATCAAGAAACAAGTGATTGGGCATTATTTAGTTCTCTACATGTGATATAATCAGAAGCACACCTGAAGACAGACAAGGCAGATCTGTGGTTCCCTGGGTTTGGCGAGGGCATTAGAGACTGACTATAAATGGACAAAAGTCAACTTGGCATGATGAAAATGACTTAAATATTTTATGATATTTATAAAACTTATACATTTTCTAGAAACCACTGACATATTCTTATAATGGGAGAACTCAAATTTGAAGTCCTAATACACTTAAATAGAAACTTAATAAACTTAATAAAAAAATGATCAGCATAGTCAGGTGAGTAGAAAATAGAGATGGAACAAACAGATATACTGATGATCAATAAGGACAATGGTGGATACTGAGTGTTTGATATACTCTCTTCACTCTACATATTTGAAATTCCACATTGAACTTTAAAATAAATTTTGAAAACTAAAATAATACTCTTTAAAGGAACCAAAGCGAACACATAGGTTCATATTATTAGGCTAGAGGAAAATTCAGTCTTACTCATTATAGTCAACCTCTACCAAGACTCATTCAACAATAGTGGACAATTACATCACTTGATCATTATTTGAAATGAATGAACCTTACAAAAAATGTAGTTGATGTTGCTTATGCCAAGGCTAGACCCAGGAATTTTTTCTGAAGTCAGTGTCTCTTGTGCTTTGAGGTACCATCTCTATATCTCCTCAAGGCTCAGGTTCCCGAGAAGGTGAGAAGGTGTTCCTTTCTGAATCTTGGTCCATTTTCCCACAGGGAGGGGCATGATTTCCTGACACTAATGGAGAATAAAGTTAGAACCCTCTTTTCTTGTTACCGTCTCAGCCCTGTGAATAACCTAGCCTAAGTCCAGATCTTCTATCTTTCAAACCACTGATGTTTTCACAATGACCAGATTAGAAATTCACCTCACAGTAGTTCAGATTATGATAAAGCACCAAGAACCATGAAAATTAAAGGAGCTTTGACTCCAATGTGTGTGCCTAAGTTCATATGCTATTTTTGGAAAATACAGAGAATAATATATAGATAATCCTCAAATTTTTGAATCTATCTTTATTATGTCAGCCTTGGTAGAATAATAACCAAGGTAGAATAATAAATGGTTTATAAAACCATTTGGTTAGTTTTATAAACCATTTGTTGAACCCTTACAAGTAATACCAGATACTATTTGAGGTACTGTCCACAAAATATTGAACATAATCAGCAAAGTCTGCTTTTTTGGCAGCCTAAAGTCTAAGGTTTAAGTCTTCAATGTTGAGTGTTTGTAAGAATGACATAAAAATAATGTTAACATATAGCTTCTGATTCTCTACAGTCTTAATCTGTCCTTCCCCACATCTATGCAACTGTCTACAAAAGACATGCTCAGTTGGAAGATTCCAGAGCATAATGTGGAAATTCTTGTGAAGCATAAAAGTTTGTTCTTTGTACATTTCCATAATGGGTGATTTGTAACTTGTTTCTTATCTGTATTCAGTCACTGTCTGGACTGATGAACCCTACACTTGTCTTCTTGTGTCCCAAGTAAGTTATTGCTTTCGCTTGCCATGGAAACCACCCTCACTAAGCAGCCCACATCAACTGCACCTACAAAAGCACTGTCTATTCTTACCCAGTGGTTTCTCTGATTAATTCACAGGTCAGGACTTGTGTGTCAGCCTTCCCTTAGGGATCTTCCTGTTTTGCACTTCAAAGACCTATCTGGCAGATATCAAAGGTACGTCTAAATCTTTGGAATGAAACTTGAGTATTTTCTTATTGAGTATGTTTTTATATCTTAACCATTTCTTGTACTTCTAGGTGGTAGTGTTATTGAGAAGAAAATGAGAAGAAAAGCAGTAAGCTAAAACGGTCATTGCTTTTGCTTACTTTTTATATACATGTTTCCTCCAAAGCAATGTGTGCTTACATGGTATTATTGAACAAATTAGACTGGTTATGAATTAGAATGCTTCCAAATAGCCAATTTCTCAGCACTTGCCACACTATCCAAGTGTGTGTTGTACGAAGATGCAAAGTTATAGAAGTCTGATAAACATAGGTTATTTTATAAGTAGAGTAATGGTTTAAAAGTAACAATGTTGTAGGTGCTACCATGGTGTTCAGTAGGAGACTTGGGAATATCCAATACTTCTATAGAAAAAAAAAGAGCACAGTGCTACGGAGGTAGTTCGGGGTTAAAATTTGCAACTCAAGAATGAGCAGAAGAGTTTAGAACCTCAGAATCCACACATGCCTGGTAAGTGGGTTATCCCACTTGTAATGGGAATCTCAGAAGGTAGAGTTAAAGAATACTCAGAATAAGCTAATGGGCAAAAGTGGTCATATCAGCAAGCTCTGTGTTTAAGTGGGAGACCCTTGCTCATAGAATGAGGTGGAAGAGAGACCACAGATAATTCCTGGGATTACACATGCACATGCATCCACAAGCATATGTGTCCACACATGTACAACAACACACATATGTACAAAAATGAAGAGAGTATGGGACATAGTATATCATAGTCAGTCTGAAATCATAGCAAGCTCTATTGGTCAAACAAAGATCTGGAACATGTTAATTTTCCAATGTCTATAGGCATTATTATGGATTCCTGACTCCAGTCTATTCATATTCTCAGTAATCAGTGGTGTTTTTCAGGAATATTACATTTCAAATAATTAAATTTCCAATTAAATTCTGGCTCTGAAAGGAAACAGCTTTTCAGATACACAGTCTATTTATTTAAATATTCTCCCTCATGCCTGCATTCTGAATGCCAAGTTGGCTTGCTTTGAAGAATTTTCCTGTCTGTTTTGACATCACTTAGTTTATTTATGTTAGTGAAACCTTAAGAAAATACTTACCTGTATAATATGCATCGTTGTGGGGGTGTGGGTATAGAAGAGAGAGCAACAAATCATTAGAAGCTGAATTCACTTATCAGATTCTGAGTCTTGGATCTGTGCAAAAGTAAACTACATAAGCGCTGTTTATAACCCTTGCTAGAGTCAGGAAATGAGGGGAGCACAGAATCCAAATCTAAGGAATTCAAGAATGTAGAGGTATGTACATGTGATGCACTTTTGAATTATTCAAAGTACATGATATTTTCAAAAGCTTATATTTAATACTGAGTGCAAAATTCTAAGTAAATTACACTGGAGTCCTTGAGATCATTCTTTGTTCTACTGAATTTTCTGCCACCTTTGAGATTTACCCCATTAATAAATAACAGCAATCATCAGATGGTAAGTTTGGAAGTAGGGAAGAAACTGGGAATGAAGATTGGTCACAGCCACAGAGGATGTGAAACAAGTTAGCACAGAATGGCTCTGAGATCAGAGTTCGTGTGTATTACAGATCTTTGGTGTTTTGCCTTAGAAAAGAAGATGCGAGTTTAGTTTAAGCTTCATGACAATATTTGTGTTTGAATAAAACTAAAAGAACAGATTTCAGTAGAGTCCTAAATGGACTAATTCTGTTAAGGCACCAGGGCAAACCACTGTTCACATACACACTATGTATACAGAAGGAAGCAAAGCCCCATAGATATTTTTTGTTATAGATGCTTATACTATGTCCATGCAAAGCTTCAAAACAAGCAAAAACCTGAGGATCATTACAGCCTCTCTCAACAGAACATGAAGAACTGTTTTTAGAAAGTCTCATTGTCTCTCAAGGGCAGGAGTTCTGTTAGTGTGACGGCAAGTTGGGTTCAGGTATGGAGGCACATTCATGCTGCGGGAAACTTTGCATCTACAAATAAAAATTAAATGAGGTTTGCTTGAGGTAGGCAGCAGGAATTCTGAGGCCAGTGATTTGGGAGACTGACCTATGCTCTCATATGTCATGCTAGATTTGTTTGGGAGGACTTCAGTTCGATTCTCTGAGTTTGTTTCCCCATTCACTAAACACAGTGTAGTGACCTGATGAACTGTGAGTGGCTTTCTAATGAAAGATTTCTGATTCCTCTCTGCTCTAGAATTCTAAAGAGTATTGTCTTCTATGACTACAGAGCAGTATAGCAAAAGCCTAGATTTTTGACACATAGTGAGGCCAAGTTCAGGTGGGCAGAACATAGTCTTGAAGCCTGCTGATCTCAGTCATAAGAGGTTATGTTATTATTTATCACAAGTTCACTTTCTGTTGTCAAAGAACTACTTCCTGCATGGGGATTGTGTTTCTCTGTCCTGTTGAATCTATGTAGTCTCACGTTTTAAGAGTTAATGTGGATAAAAAGAATACATGTGCCTGTAAAAATGAACATTTTAGATTTGTCATATCTCTTCCCTGTTATGTTAACCATAGATATGACGTGCTATCTGCTTTTATCCTGGTTGTAACAAAATTTTAAAGTTGTTAATGGTCACACATATCATGGCAAGAATTAAATATGTTCTGAGTCAATGAATTTATTACCACAGCAAAATCTAACCTATATTGAAAATGGCCAAGTACATGTCAAAATTACAGGAATAAGTTTTCATTTTATGACAGCAATTCAAGCAGAAGAGATCCTCATTGGTCTAGAACCTTCACTTGAGCACTGTCATGCCTTTATAACTAAATAACTTGAGATTACAGCAATTCTGGTCCCTTGACTCATTCTGTTGTGCCTTCTTCAATCAGTGTCAGAAAACCAGGATGAGGGCAGCTCAATCTATAGAAGAGTACTGATGGAGGCTTTCTATAGGAAGCATTTCATCCTACACACTAAGAATAAATAGGAATTAGGAGATTCCCTCTCCCTCTCTCCCTGTCTCTCTCTCTCTCTCTCTCTCTCTCTCTCTCTCTCTCTCTCTCTGTGTGTGTGTGTGTGTGTGTGTGTAATGATGGAGAGATTTCTGTATTGGGCATTAAGTACTGTAATAGAATATGAATGAATTGCATTAGAAGAAGGGGCAGTCTTACCCATAAAGAACATGTGATAAGTCTGCAGTCTGCATGGCGGAAAGAATGGAGGAATTAATGGAAAAGCAGAAGTCAGGTCACTTAGCAATGTGTAACCTGTAATCAGGATTCTTGACATTATCTTAAATGCACTAGAAAGTCACACAACACACACACACACACACACACACACATCCAAAGTACATATTTGTCCGTACTTCTTTAACTTCACGTTATCTGTATATTTTGTTTTATTAGATGTGTTAGTTTGTTTGTCAAATGGACATAATCAGAGCTATCTGGAGGGGGAGGAGCTTCAAATGAAGATTTACCACTATTGGGTTAGCTTGTAGGCATGTCTGATGAGCAATTGCTTTTTTCTTTTATTAAAAGTAGACTTTTTTATGACTCCTTTTTTTTCATTAAGCTGAACAGATATTCCATTGAACATATAACAGAATACCAAAAGCCGTTCTATTGTTTTAACATAGAGAATTAATATTAGATTTTATACATTTGTGTTTAAAGCAAAATAGTTTTTGTGTAGTGACTGAATCTTTTTTAAAACTTTTATTGCATTATGATGAGAAAAGGTACATGATTTCAATTTATCTGAGTTTGTTAACATTTAAAAAC
>NW_022196913.1:92220301-92226403 GCF_008632895.1 Mastomys coucha
TAAGGGATTTTTGTGTTTCCTCTTTAAGAGCTTCTAGCTCTTTACCTGTGTTCTCCTGTATTTCTTTATGGGTGCTATTTTTGCCCTTCTGAAGGTCCTGTATCATCATCATGATAAGTGATTTTAGATCTGAATCTTGCATTTCCGCTTTGATGGTGTGTCCAGGACTTGCTATGGTGGGAGAATTGGGTTCTGATGCTGGCAAGTGACCTTAGTTTGTGTTGTGTATTTTCTTACGCTTGCCCCCGCCATCTGGTTAACTCTAGTGCTACCTGCCCTTGCTAAATCTGACTCGAAAGTAGATTTTTTATAAATGCAATATATTCTGTTTATAGTTCTCATCCCTCAATTCCTCCCAGGTCCATCCCTCTTCTCCAATTCAAATCAACACCCTACCTGTGCTTATAATAAAACAAGCAGATATCGAAAACAATATTAATATAACACAAAATAAGAAAGATAAAAATTAAACAAGCTAGACAAGGATAAAGCAAACAAGTAAAGGAGCCAAAGAGAAAGCACAAGAAGCACATATAGATACAGAGACACATTTGCACATATAGAAATCCCATAAAACCCAAACCAAAACCCATGAAATATACACAAAGGGCCTGTAAGATTTTTTTTAAATGCCCCGAATCATCATTATGAGCCAAAGAACCTCCAAAGATGGCATTAAGTTCATTTTCTGTTGAGTGTCATTTTTTAGGTATTTAGCCTACCCTTAAGAGTGATGTATTTACTCAGTAAAACTCCCATGAATAAAACTAGTTTTTCATTTATAAGTGGTTATCAGTTGAAGCTAACTTCTGTATTAGAGATGGCAACATGTATTCACTTCTATTTTCATTTCCAGTACCCCATCTAGGGCAGATCCTTGCAAGCCCTGTGCATGCTGCTACAGTCTCTGTGAATTCACATGTGCACCTCTTATGCTGTGTTTAGAAGAACTTCTTTCCTTGGTATCCTTTGTCCCTTGGCTCTTACATTCTTTCTGCTTCATCATCTACAGAGTGCTCTGGATGCTGTGGAGTAGGTGAATTTGGAGGAGACATCTTTTTTAGGGCTGAGCATGCCAAGGTCTCTCACTCTCTGCACTTCATCTGCCTGTGGGTCTCTGTATTTGCTCCTATCTGCTGCAGGAGGATGATGAATGAACAAGGCACTGATCTATGAATATAACAGAATGCCATTAGGTGTCGTTTTACTGCTACTTCCAAATAAGAGAACAGTAGTATTTTGTATGATATAAGTCCATGCACAGCCAGTCTAGTCTCAGATTCTTGGCCACCCAAGCAGTGTTGAGTATGCATTCTGTCAGCAGCCATAATAGGACAAGCTAATAACTATCAGGTGATCATCCTGAAATGGCCTGCTTCAGATTATTATATAATCTGTGACAGGTGAGCCCTTATTAAGCAAGGCTGTAAGGAACTAATTTTAGGAAAGATTTCTGCTATTAATATGTTTTTCTTATTATTAAAAATACATAACAATCACTAAGTAATAGCACACCCCTTTTGGAGCAGATCTCTGCAGATCCACGAAAATGTACTGTCTTATAGTGATGCTATATAGACAAATGGATGACTTAAGTTTTAATGATGATCCTATAACAAATCTTAAAATTATATCTGTGATTATTAAGCTCTTTTATAATCAGACTGCTATTAGGCCTCTTTCTGATAGTTAAACCTGCAGGGAGAACTCTGCCAGTCTCCCAAGTGTTGGCAGTTAATTGCTCTTAGATGGTAACCAGACTTACTCCTACTGGTTACTAGCACATTCCAAGAGGTTGTAAAATAATTAACCAAAGGTCATAAAAGGGGACTAACTATTTATTATAGATGCTAGGACATACTATAAAATATTGACTGGGTTTATCTATACAAAAATCTCACTTAAGACTTAGTTATGGTCTTAATCCTTCAGTGAACCTGTGGAGTTGAGCAAGGTGATGGATGTTTAGCTAGATAATTACTCCTAGTGGATATGCATGTAAACATTCACTGTTTTAAACTTCTTTTTCAATTTACGATTTGATTTTCTCTGTGAACTTTTAAAAAATATTTTATTTGTTTTATGTATATGAGTACATTGGAGCTGTCTTCAGACACACCAGAAGAGGGCATCAGATCTCATTACAAATGGTTGTGAGCCACCATGTAGTTGCTGAGATTTGAACTCAGGACCTCTGGAAGAGCAGTCGGTGCTCTTAACCACTGAGCCATCTCTCCAGCCCCCCTCTGTGAACTTTTAATGAACTTTTTAACATGTGACCATGTATTCTGAAAGATGTTTAAGGACTGAGGACAAGGAGAAGAGTCCGATCTGGAGGACTGAGGTAAGAGGAACAAAGGTGAGAAGAACTGAGCTGAGAGAGGAACTGAGCTGAGGAGAAGTTTTTAGACAGAACACTTTTTATATTAGAAGGAGAATGCAGAGTGGAATAACTTAGAAACTATAGGTAACATAAAATACTAAGAGAGCAATGTGCAGAATGCAGAGGGAAAGAGGAAAAAAGAAGATATAGTAGAGGAGCAGGTAGGCTTCTCCTTACCATGGGACCTGTTCTGCCCCATGGTAAGGACAAGGCAGGCTTATCTTATTAAAAGAAACAAAGCTTTTTTTCTTACAAACATGGGTTTAATTCATTTAACATTAAAAGGGTAGAAGCCTTTTCTTTCTCTATAATAAAGATTGGAGCGCCATTTTTCATCCAGAATGAGTGAGTTCTTTCTGCATTGGTGCTTGGTCTTTTGCTCCATATGCATATGTAAGTATGGATGTGTGTGTAAGTATGCAATTGTGAGAATGTATGCATGTGTGTGGGTGTTACCGGCCAACGGTAACCATAGAAAAGGGTTTTCTGGAATATGGAGTTAGGAGGAAATTGGCTAGCCATAAATGTTACCTATGTCCATGTGGAAAAATCAAAATTAGACAGCACTCAAGTGTGATCACTCAGCCATCTTGGATTTAATAATCAACTCCTTGTTACAAGCCAACAGGTAGAATAGGTGAGGCAAAACCCCTCCCTCAAGTTTGTCAGCATGCCGGCCCAGTCAGCAGCTTCTTTAGTTTCTGTAGAGGCGGGACTTCCGATGTAACTGGAACCAGGAGCGAGGCATGGTAAATAGCAGGAGGTGGGCAGAGAGGTGTGGTTATGAGAGGCAGGCAGGGTCAAGCAGGAGGGTTACAGGTAAGAATGTAATTGTGAGAATGCCTGCAAGCTGGACCCAACTGGGTATGAATGGATAGATATAAATGAAAAAAATGAGCATGAATGAATGAATCTGTATATAAATTTGTGAGATTACCCATATTTGCTTATGTAAAAGATTTTCATTCTGGGAATATTATTCTCTTTTCCTGATTCAATAGAAGTTTATCGCTCCAAACTTCCTGCTAGCCCAACAAGCAAGAGGCATCTGGACAATAGGGAAAAGACTCTAGTAATTAATCCTTTACTTAATCTCCTGCTGTTTTAGGGTGAGGTGCTAAGTGCCAGAAACTGCAGCGTCTGGCCTTAGAGGATCACAGAAGGCAGGTCAGCTACAATAGCATAGTAACTTAGACTTAGATAAGTAAACTTTTTATTACACAGCAACCCTAAATTTCTCGTAAGACCAAGTCTTACCCCAGAAATCATAAGACTAAGTCTTAGCGCCCCCCACACACGCTCTTCCACCTCTGCTGCCTCAAGAAGAACTGACAAGAGAGAAAAAACACTCCAGTCGTGCTGCCCTCCCAGGCTCCCCCACCCCCATCCTGCAGCAGCGTTCCATCTCATGGAGTGGTTCTTAATTCAAATCAGATCTTGGCTGGTTGCTCCCACAAGTTTTGTGCAGCCATTGCACCAGCATATCTTGCAGATAAGTCACCCTTGTAGACTAAAGAGTTTGTAATGGGGTTGGTGTTTACCTTTGTCCTTTGGTAGCATGTCGAGTACTGCCTAATGCCATGAACATTAGTCTATAAAAGGTGATATCTCTAGGTATCTACCAACTCAACGTCACTATGTTCATGAGTTGTTTAAGTGTTCTCTCAATACTATGAACATACCATTAGTTTGAGGAGAGCCATCTAGCACTTTGGAAATAGCCTAGATTGTTTGGGGTTTCCATGAGATACCTTTGGCTCACAACTAGATTATGTGTATTCCTGGAGCTGGAAAATTTATTTGGTGACAAGAGATGTCTAGTAGGAGTTCTATCCCCATATTATTTGATTATTTCATTTAGATAACCTTCATATATGTGTATATATGTATATGTGTATTATATGTACATTTACATATACATATGTATGAACATATGAATAAATATATGTCAATAAATAAATATGTTTGAAGATATATATCTTGAAAATATATTAAAAAATAAGTGTCTTTAATAGATAGTCATATATGGAGAACAATATACCCTGAACAAAATTTACATATATATTACATACATGTGTTACATATGTATATATACATATCTATGTAAATATATATACATGTATATATGTGTACATATACATATGTATATATATGTGTATATATATATATATATGTTTCTATTGTATTAGGTTTTCATACTACTTAAATGGCACTTAAATTTAGCAGTCTTTCCCCTCATTCTCTCTTTTCTTCCCCTCTTCCCTCACCATCTTTCCCCTTCCTAGAGAGATACCTCTCTTCCCCACAGTTCCATACTGTATACCTATCCTCTGTGGTGATACATATTGGAGATTGCTCATCAATGACTTAATAACTAATAGTCACGTGACGTGAATACATACCATGTGGGTCCTTCTGTGTTACCTCACTCAGGAATGTAGCTGTCCAGCAGCCATGGATAAATGGGTACCTGAAAGGGAGACTGGAAATGAAAAGGGCCGGAAATGAGGGGTGAAGGGAGGTGGGGAGTTGGGGGGAGAGAAGGATGAAGCCAAGACAAAGGTTTCTGATCAAAGCTCAAAGTTTAATATTTACCACTGTACTTATATTGGGAGGGCCCAACACACTCATCCTCTGTTTCACCTGGAGTATGTTGCTTTGTTTCAGATGGATTATGTTGCTTTGTTTCACCTGGATTATGCTGCAAAGCAAGCTCAGCAGGCAGTGTGCTCCTGTGGGAAATCGCAGGTGCGGCAAGACAGAAGCCTCCACCTAGGTCAGCCTAAGACCGACTGTGGCAAACACTTAAGGTCTATTTAACCTGCTCAAGGCTGAGGGAAGGGCACACAGGAGGATTTTTTTCTAGCTCCACCCATTTACCTGAGAATATCATAATTTCATTTTTGGGAGCTGAGTAATATTCCATGGTATTAATATTGTACATTTTCTTTATCCACTAATCTGTTGCTGGGCACCTAGTCTGTCCCTTATTTCTGGCTATTATGAGTAGAGCAATGGTGAGCATAGTTAAGCTAATATCTTTGTAAGAGGATGAAGGGACTTTCAGGTTTATGTCCAAGAGTGTTATAGCTGGACCTTGAGGGAGAACAATTCCCAGCATCCTGAGGAACTTCCACACTGATTTCTATGGGCGTTATACCTGAGTTTGCAGTCCAGCTAGCAAGTTGTGAGTGTTCCTCTTATTCCACATTCCCATCAGCAAAATCTGTCATTTGTTTTATTGAACTTGACCATTCCGACTTGTGTAAGACAAAAGATCAATGTAGTTTTTATTTGCATTTTCCTGATGACAAAGAATGTTGAACACTACATTAAGTGTTTCTCAGTCATTTCAGTCGCCTTTTTTTCAGAATTCTCTGTTTAGATCTGTACCCCACTTGTTACCTGAGTTTTTATTTCTTTGCTATCTAGATTTCTGTGTTCTTTATATATTCATATATTTGAATATATACATGTGTATATATACATATATACGTGTGTACGTGTGTGAACGTACACACACACGCACACATATATATATGATGGCCAAGTTTGTCATCAATGGGAGGAGCAGCACTTGGCCCTGTGAAGGTTCTATGCCCCAGTATAGGGGATTGCCAGGGCAGGGGGAGAGGGGAGAGAACAGGGGGGTTTGTTTTAGTTTTAGTTTTTGGGTTTTTTTCTTTTCTTCTCTTCCTTTCTTTCTTTCTTTCTTTCTT
>NW_022196913.1:92227675-92233785 GCF_008632895.1 Mastomys coucha
TATTGTTTTTAATAGCTGAGTAGTACTCCATTATGTAGATGTACCACAATTTCTGTATCCACTCATCTATTAATTGTTGATGTTAGTGCCTGCACTATCAGTGACCGTGTTCTATTCAGAAAGTCTTTTCCTGGGCTAATGAGTTCAAAGCTATTGTCACTTTCTTTTCTCTGAGATTCATTGTAAATAGTTTCTTGTTGAGATCTTTGACCCATTTGGAGCAGGGTTTGTGCAGGGGGATACATATGAATTAACTTGAATTCTTCTACATACAGCCATCCAATTTGACAAGTATCATTTGTAGAAGGTATTATCTTTTTTCCAGTATATTTCTGACTTCTTTATTAAATATCAGGTATCTATGTTCTGTAGACTTATTTCTATATCTTCAATTTTATTCCATTTATCAATGTTTGATTTTACCAATATCAGGCTATTTTTTTTACTATAGCTCTGTAGTATAATTTGAGGTTAGGGAGGATGATATTGCCAGCATATCTTTTATCATTCACGAATGTTTTAGTTCATTGGGTTGTGTGTTAGTTTGTTTCTATATGAAACTAAAAATTGTTCTTTCAAAATCTGTGAGTTGTGTTGGAGTTTTGATGATTGTACAATGAATCTATAGATTGCTTTTGGTATGATGGGCATTTTTACTGAACTAATCCTATCAACCAAAGAACACAGGAGATCTTTTCATCTTCTGATATATTCTTCAATTTATTACTTAAGTGTCTTAAAGTTTTTGTTATGCAAGTCTTTCACTTGCTTAGTTAAAGTTATCCCAAGATATTTTATATTTTTGAGATTATTATAAATGGTGTTGTTTCTTTCATTTCTTTCTCAGTTTGTCATTTGTGTATAAGAAGACTACTTTTTGTGTGTGCTAATTTTGTATTTTGCTATTTTGCTAAAAATATTTGTCAACAGTGGGAGTTTCTCATTGGAGTTTTTAGGATGTCTTATGCATATAGTTAGGAAATCTATGCATAATGCTACTTTGTCTTCTTCCCTGCCTTTTTGTATCTTTCAGTTTGTATCCTTGATCTCTTTCTGTTCTCTTTTTACTTTAGCTAAAACTCTGTGTATTGTCTTGAATAAGTATCTATAGAGCTGTTAATTGTCTTTATTATGTTGACGGATGTCCCTTATATCTCTAGCTTTTCAGAACTTTAATCGTGAAGGGGCATTAGATTGTGCCAAATTAGATTTTCTGCAGCTAGTGAAATGATTATGTGGTTTCATCTATTTGTATGGTGATTAAAATGATCAAATTATGTATGGTGAACCATCCCTGCATTTCTAGGATAGAGCTTACTTGATCATGGTAGATGATCATTTTTATGTGTTCTTGGATTTGGTTTCAAGTATTTATTGAGAAAGTTTGTATCTATGTTCATAAGAGCGATTGGACTGTAGTTCTCTGTCTTTGTTGGGTCTTTATGTGGTTTGGGTGTCAGGATAACTGTGGACTCAGAAAATGAATTTCACAATTCATTTTTTATTTTGAGGCATAACTTAACATTTCTTTAAAAATAGTGGAATTCTGCAATAAAACTATCTGACCTGAGCCTTTTTTTTTGATTGGTAGGCTTTTAATTATTGTTTCTGTTTCTCTATGAATTATAGGTCCATTGAAATTGCTTATCTGGTTGACTGTAAGCATCCACATCTGTATTGGTCAGGCTTTGGCAGAGCCTCTCAACAGACAGCTATATCAGGCTCCTCAGCAAGCACTTCTTGGCTTCAGCAACTGAGCAGGAACCACAATGGAGGAGTTAGGGGAAGGACTGAAGAAGCTGAAGGGGTTTGCAACCCCATAGGAAGAACAACAATATCAACCAACCAGACATCCCCCCCTTCCTAGAATTCTCAGGGACTAAGCCACCAACCAAAGAATACACATGGTGAGACCCGTGCCTAAAACATCTTTAATTTTTTCATTGTTTCTGTCTTGATTCATATTTTATTCACTTTCCATGCATTTGTAAGATTTCTGTTGTTTATTTCTATGGTTAATATCCAGCTTTAATCTTTTGTGGTCAGAGAGGATGTAGGGCATTACTTCAATTTTCTTGTATCTGAGACTTGCTTTGTGTCTGTGTATATGGTCAATCCTGGAGAAGTTTCATGAGATGCTGGGATGAAGGTATATTGTTTTGTGTTTGTGTGAAATGTTCTGCAAATATTTAGCATGTACATTTGGTTTTTGGTATTAGCTTCAGCATTCTCAGTTTAATTTTTCTGGATTGATTTTCTATTGTTGATAGTGGGAATTAAAGTCACCTACTCTCACTGGAGGAGAGTCAATATATCAGTTAAGCGGTAGTGGATTTCTTTTTGTGGACTTGGGCATTCTTATATTAATATGAAGAACTGCAATATTCTCTTGATGGATAGAGCTTTACTTTGATGAGTATCTCCTGTTCTTCCCCATCACTTCTGATTAGTTTTGGTTTGAAGTCTATTTTTGTCAGATTACATTTTCTCAAATTAAAATGGCTACCCTGGCATTCTTCTTAGGTTATTTACATGGAATATCATTTTCCATCATTTTACCCTGAAGATATAGCTATGCTTGAACAGAAGGATAGATCATGTTTTTAAATATATTCTGTTAGTGTGTTTTTTCATTGGGGAACTAAGACCATTGATGCTGAGAATTATCAGCGTGCAGCATTTGCTGATTCCTGCTATTTTGTTGTTGTTGTTGTTGCTGCTGTTGCTACTGCTGCTGCTGTTGTAATTGTCATGATGGTAGTGGTGGTGCTGGTGGTGGTGGTAGTGGTGGTGGTGGTGGTGGTGGTGGTGGTGGTAGTGGTGGTTGCGGTGATGGTGGTGGTGTTTGTGTGGCTTTCCCGTCCACCTCATTTGATTTGCTGGTCTGCTATTAGTTACTCCTTGTGTTTTCTTCAGCTTGAATATTCTCTTCACTTTGTTTTTTTCCTTCTTGTGACTCCTGTGGGCCTGGATTTGTAGATGGATGTTGCTTACTTAGACTTGGTTTTATCATGGAATGCTTTTCTTTCTCCATCTATTATGATTGGAGGTTTTGTTGTGGACAATAGTCTAGGCAGGCATATGTGCTCTAAAATCATTTGTCTAATCCCCTTTGGCTGTTACTGTCTCCATTAAAATGTTATTTTATTAAGTCTGCCTTTATATGTTATTTGATCTCTTTTTCCCTTTCTGCTTTTAACATTCTTTCTTCTATATAGTTAGTGTTTTGATTTTTATGTGACATGGGGAATTTCTTTTCTGGTTCAGTCTATTTGGTGTTCTACAAACTTCTTGTGCCATGATAAGTGTCTTCTTCTCTAGGTTAGGGAAATTATCTTCTGTGATTTTGCTGAAAATATTTTCTGTGTTTTTTACCTAAGTTTCTTTTCCTTCTTCTATTCCTATTATTCCTAGATTTAGTCTTGTCATGCCCCAGATTCACTGAATGTTTTATGCCTGAATTTTTTGCACATATGTTCCTTTTTTTTCTTAATTTAACATTTTCTTTGACTATTCTATCCATTTCTTTTATCTTGTCTTCAGTGCTTGAGATCATCTTTTCTGTCCTGTTGGTGACACTTGCATCTGTGGCTCTTATTCAAGTGCCTAAGCTTTTCATTTCCAGATTTTCCAGAGTTTGGATTTTCTCTACTGATTCCACTTCTATGTCTGGAACTGTTTTGTTCATTACATTCCACCCTTTATGTTTTCATAAATTTCACTAATAGATTTATTCATACCCTCTTTAATGACTTTAACATATTCATAATGGCTATTTTGAAGTCCTTCCCTTGGGCTTCAACTAATTTAGTAAGCTTGTTGGGCTCTAGTGGAGACATACTGTCCTGACTGTTCTTTATTGGTGTCTAGGCATCTGGATTTGGTATGACGGCTGAGACTGGTTTTGTGTTTGTGTGCTATTCCTTGATTTCCATTGCTGTCTCTGATTCTGAGGAGAGTGTGGTGGCTGTGAGTTTCCTATTTGGAAATGCTTCTGAAATATTGCCAGATGTGGCCACTATGGGTTCCATGTAGAGTGTATTTCCTGGTATTTTGAGCTGCCACTTATGACTTAAGATATGCTAACAGCATTGAAGGCTCAGGGATTCCACAGTAGGAAGAAGGTCTGGGTGTGCCACTTGGATCTGCTTAATCCCCTGGGAATAGGAGAAGAGAGGAAGGAGAGACCACAGAAGGTGATCTGCTACAGAGCTGAGGATGAGACTGATTCAATTGGATTTGAGGAGAGTGAATATTTTGAACCTGCTTCCCTGTTGAGCATGGTAGTTGGATTCCCAGGAAAAACCTGTAGAACTTGACAACTGAGACAAAAGGATGATGTAGTGAAGAAGGCTGTAGCAACAAATCATTACTAAAAACCCTCTGTAGGATATTTTTATGTTGGTCATAGAGCCCTCTTGGCATACCACCACCACCAATTTACTCTACAACCTTATCTATACTTTCATATTCCTTAGAAATAATATTCCCCAGGGAGGAAATCTCTAATTGATTATAAATATAAGAGGTAAGTCCTGAAACCATATGTGAACAAGTAACATGATTGTATTTGTATACTAAGGGGAAATATATACAGTAACAATGAAAGAGAGTCACATGGATTTAATACAGGGCAAGGAGAGCAGTACATGAGAGGGATAGGAGGAAGTAAAGGAAGCGGTAAATTACGTAATGATATTATAAATTCAAAATCAGAAAATGTTAAATTTAAAAAGTTAGATGGAAGTTTAACATTTCTGGACTCTTTTTTTGTTGTTTGTTTGTTTGTTTGTTTGTTTTTCGAGACAGAGTTTCTCTGTATAGCCCTGGCTGTCCTAGAACTCACTCTGTAGACTAGGTTGGCCTTGAACTCAGACATCCGCCTGCCTCTGCCTCCCAAGTGCTGGGATTAAAGATGTGAGCCACCACTGCCTGGCTCCCTTTCTGGACTCTTAAGGTATAGCTTCTTCGACTTACAGAGATAGACCCAAATGAGCATTTTTATTTTGTGTCTTTTGCTTTGGTTTCACAACTTAAGACCTAAAGTTCTTTCGATTGCAGCCTTGTTTTTGTATCCTCTGGAACACTCAGAGCAAGTGCTCTATAAACATTGTAGAAAGAATAAACAGAATATATCATAAACCTGAATATATCTCACATTCAGGAAGTGATGCTGCTAGATCTGAACCCCCAGATTCTCCCTGGTGATCTATAGCTTTGCTGTAGGGAATGCTTGTTGTCTAGGGATTATCCCACTCCAATGAAGAGACCTGAAGTCATGCTTTGGCTGTGTGCTTAACAGGCTCTGTATGGGGAGCACAATTCAAACATGATCTCCAATGTCCGCCACTGCATACTCCCAAACTGAGGAGTATAACTTGTGGATACAGTTGAACATCATTGTTAGAATTAGGTACTAAGCCTTTGACTTTGGATTAACTAATGGAGGTATTATTTGGGGTGGTCATGGTTTAAAACAAAACCTTAGAACAAACCCAAAATTTAGAGAGATGGGAATCCCATTGGCCCATCACAATGACTATGTGTGACTTCTAATGGAGAAGAGTACCAGTGTGGCAGCTGTTGAGAAATCTCAGTAATACAACTACAAGCAAATTAGTTCTCTGAATAACTATGGCGCCTGCAAAGTTCAACTGTAAACCTCTCATAAGATTTATAGCTCTGCCTGACACTTGGATCTCAGCCCAGTGAGACCCTGAGCAGAAGGTCTAAAGAGTTTACACCCAGACTCCTGACCCACAGACACTGGGAAATAATAAATCTCTCTTCTTTCAAAGTGCTAGGAAATGAGAACATGGCCCTGGCAATGCAATGCACTGTATAACCATACACGCTCAGGGGAGTTTTGCTCTTTTTCTGAATCAGACTCTCCTCACTAGTGAGGACAACAATGGATGATGACAAGCAGGTTTCCTTGCGGGCTGTTGCAGTCCACTGTAATGATATATGTTGAGTTTCTAGAGCCACTCTGTATAGGTTAAGTACCGTTTCCCCAGACCCACACACCCACTAGGCAGTGGCTCTTCTTGAACATTTTCTTTCTTTTTTTTTTTTATTAGATATTTTCTTTATTTACATGTAAATTTCTA
>NW_022196913.1:92234367-92242795 GCF_008632895.1 Mastomys coucha
TATTCTCCAGCTCCATCCATTTCCCTAAGAATTTCATAAATTTATTGTTTTTAATAGCTGAGTAGAACATTTTCTTCTGGTTCCCTGCCCCATAGGACCCAGCGTCGAGTTTCTGACTGCCTTAGGTGTCTCTTGCTCTGCAGTCCATCCCAGGGTCAATGTTCTGATGAATATTCCCATTGTAATGCATAACCATGAAGCGCCCAGAGTGAAATTGCTCTGGGAGCTTTTGTGTGATTAACATTTCAGCTGTTTATGGAGTCTTTGCCCTATCATTTCCTGTTTTTAAAAATTAATGTGCTGGTTTCTTTATTATTAAAAACCAAGATTGGGAAGCACTGCTGGAGCATAGGAACTCATTCTGTGTGATCCAATAAAAACTTCTTGAGTAGATAAGGACTTGGAAGACCCTTTGCTTGCAGGTTCTTTGAATACTCTCGTTACCTTTCTTTGGTTTTCACTCCAAACATGTTCTTGGTTTCTAGCTCCTTATGTTCTGATCCTTCCAGTCTGCATTTCAAGGGGGAATAAGAGACTCTTGGATCACAGCATTACAGCCTTTTAACTGTGTCAGCACAATAGCATGTAGCAAGATTCCTAAAGCAACTGAATCAGAATCTGTCTTGAGTGACAGAGGACTTTGAAGGGTCAATACCTCACCTCTCTCATTTCACTAATGTGAAATCTCATATCTAGGAGCTTAATTGTCCAAAGATACACAGCTATTAGTGACTAATCTTTCTTTGAAAAAAAAATAAGTACTCATATTTCTTATAATAAATAATTTGAACTCACTGATTTCATTTTGTGTATCATTTTGAAATTAATCTTTATACACATCACTTTTTTATTTCCTAGAGGCTTATCTCTATACAGATGTCATCATGGCTCCTAACATCTGTGATGTGTCATAAAGTGTTTCCAGAGGTGAGGGGGTGTGAGGTATTAAGGCTGCTGAATCCCTACCGAAGAATCCAATTTAATAAGAAAAAAGATTTAGGGTAGATTTAAGGGTCAAAAATATCTCCTGTACAACTATTATGTAGCATTGGAAGTTGCATTTTTTTAAGGATTATTGAGGAAAGTACAGATTTTTGCATTTCTGAGATAGATTTACTTATTAAAGACTTGATATTATGCAATATTATTCACATCTGTCTTAGTTACTTTTCCATTACTAAAACACCATGAGCAAGGTAACTTACAAAAGAAAACTCTTAATTATGGTTTCAGAAAAAAAAAATCCCATATTGATTGAAGAAAAGCATGGAAGTAGGTACAGTTGAGAACCCATATCTTGATCTGCATGTAGAAAATAAGATAGCCACACAGGGAATGGTCCAAATCTTCTGAAACCTCAAAGCCCATCTTCTCCAATAAGGCTATACCTCCTAATGCTTTCCAAGAAGTTCCACCTATTTAGGACCAAGTATTCAAGCATATAAGGCTGTGGGGTTCATTATCTTTCAAACTGGCATACCATCCCAGCTTCTGGTATAAATAGTGTCATTCTGGGTCTGATGTAATATATAACAAAGAGATTCTACCTTAACCCCAAGATTCTAGCTTAAAACTTTGATGAGGTTTAGTTTGATGGGGAATCTGCTGTGTGAACAGTTAACATAGCAGACACAAACCTCTTGTCCTTAAAATTTCTTAAATACAAAGTTTGGTCTTGGCTGGCTTGAGGGAATTGAGTAAATAAAGTTCCATGAAGTGATATAAAGTGGATCCTCCTATTGAGAATGGCTCACCATGTTTTGACTGTTTATACAACAGTGCCATTCATGATAACATGATGACTTCTGATTTCTCATGAAGTTTCAGAGAGTTATGTGATAGATAGTCCATGGCCATCTGCATCATGACTTTTCATGTTGTGACAAAATTCCTCAGAAAACCCACTTAGGAACATAATGAATTATTTTTGTTCACATCTTTGAAAGATCAAGTAATTGTGTTGGGGATAAAATTGTGATAGAAGTGTAAAATGGGTGCTTGCATCACATCTGTAATCAGGAATCAGAGAAAGATGAATGCCAATGATCAACTTTTTAAAATCATGATTTAATTACATATTTTCTCCCCTCTTTTCTTCTCTCCTATAGTTCCTCCAATGAAACTCCTTCACTCTTTTTCAAATTCATAACCTCTTTTTCTTTAAATGTTAATATACATGTGCATATGCACATACTCCTAAATATATAAATGCAACATATTCAGTCTGTCTTACTTTTATGTATATTATTTCAGGAATAATCAATCATTTGACATTAGGTAACTGATTGTGAAATATCTCCTCTTGAGATACTGTCTGCTGGGCCCCAGAACAGATGTATTAGTTTTAGGAAGACCTCCCAACCACAACAAAGCAATTGACTCTTGCTTTAGAGAACTCAAATTTAGGACTGATACGAAAAAATGTTTTCAATTATAAAATATTCAAATAAAATGCCATGCCTTTTTGTATCAATGATTTCTATCTTGTCTTTCTGACTCTTCTGAGATATCAATGCTCTCTTTCAGTTTTCTACTACCTCAGTTCTTTCTTTTTAGTCTTCTTTTTCTCTGATTCTGTGCAATATAATTTATCCCTTGGATTGTGGTGTTCTTGACAGCAATGAATGACAAAATAAACAAGTTAGTATAAAAAGCCATTAGTTTATGGAGATACCACCAACAATTTAAAATTTTATTTTTAGAATTTTGTATAGATATACAAAAAAGTATGATCATATCTTGTACCCACCCTCAAGCTCTCCCTTGTCCCCTGCAACATATCCCCCTTCCAACTTCATATAGTTATTTTAAAATTTTATTTTTATAGCTGTTTTTCTAACATGTCTATATACCATGTGCATATACTGCTTTCATAAGCCTGAAGAAGGTATTGTATCCCCTGTGACTGGAGTTACAGATGGTTGTTAACCACTGTGTAGGTATAGGAAATCAAAACTGAGTGTTCTGGAACCATAACTGCTTAGCCATCTTAATTGCTGAGCCATTTCTCTAGTTCTGTGTCTGTTTTAAAAGCCCACTACATCCAATGAGTATCAGTATATGCAAGTGTGATCCCATCTACTAGAATATGAGAACCCTAGCAGTGATCATGTTTTAAACAAAGGAGTAATTATCTCTGGAAACCAACTACTTTTGGTAGTTACTTAATGAGGACAGCCTAGAAGATGATCTGTCTGAACTATCTCAGGATGTGGACCAGCTTGATCTTGTACAGATCTTATCAGATCATGATAGATTAATTTAAAATTTTTAAGGACTAAAAATTTGTAATTTCTTTTTAGCAAGAAGATAAAAAATTTTAAGCATAAAAGTAGTGTTTTGATATTAGACCCATGAACTCACAAAACCTGGGACAATCTGTGCATGGAATTACACAGATTTCTTAAAGAAAAGAATTATACTCAATATGTAAAGTTGAAACTATTAGCCCATGTTTCCTCATGGAAACACCTTATGCCTTCTTCATTCATGAATGTGCTCATCAGTTCCCACAGTACCCAATAAATATCATTTCTAAGACCAATGAAGATTTGAATGTATGGTTCTATTATCATTTCCATCTTTTTAAAAATTAAATATTTTCTTTACCTACATTTCAACTACATTTCAAATGATATGCTCTTTCCTGGTTTCCTCTCCAAAAAAAAAAAAAAAAACTATTTCCCCCCATCCCCTGACCTGCTCACTAACCCACCCTTTTCCACTTCAAGCCCTGATATTTCCTTACATTGGGTCATAGAGCCTTCACAGGACCAAGGGCTTCTGCTCCCATTGATGACCGACTAGGCAATAATCTGCTTCATAGGCGGTTGGAGCCATGAGTCCCACCATGTACACACTTTTGTTAGTAGTTTAGTCCCTGGGAGCTCTGAGGGTACTAGTTAGTTCATATTGTTGTTCATCCTAAGGGGGTGTAAACCCCTTCAGCTTCTTGGGTTCTTTCTTTAGCTCCTTTGTTGGGGACCCTGTACTCAGTCCAAAAGATGGCTGTGAGCCTCTACTTCTGTATTAGTTGAGCACTGTCAGAGCTTCTCAGGAGACAGCTATATCAGGCTTCTGTCAGCCAGCACTTGCTGGCATCCACAATAGTGTCTGTGTTTGGTGATTAATATGGGAAGGTTTCCCAGGTGGGGCAGTCTCTGGATTGTCCTTCCTTCAGTCTCTGCTCCATACTTTGTCTCTGCAACTCCTTCTATGGTATTTTGTTCCCCCTTCAAGAAGGATCGAAGTATCCACACTTTGGTCTTCCTTCTTCTTGAGTTTCTTTGAGTGGTTTGTGGATTGTATCTTGGGTATTCCAAGCTTCTAGGCTAATATCCACTTATCAGTAAGTGCATACCATGTGTGTTCTTTTCTGACTGTGTTAGGGAAGTTTTTTGTTGTTGTTTTTTGGTGTTCACAGAGGCAGGAATGACCTTGTCCCAGTTGCTCTTCCTCTTCTTCAGCCTGTGCCTCTTTGCTGGTCCCACCTTAAAAAGTCACCGGAGAGAAACATCATCATTTCTATCTTTATTGTCTGTTTTGCATCTACCAAATAAAAAAATCATAACTCTTCCTTATGCTCTATTTTGCTAGGATTAAGCTAAGAAAGACTTTTATTTCGTATGCATATTTAGTTTGCAGAAGATATAAGCCTGTCTCTGTAATCACAGACTCTCTCCCACACTTAAACACCCACATACTCAGAAATGCAGTCAAACACACACACACACACAGATACACATACTATATATCATACTCATATATAGTCACACTCACTTTCTCACACACATGCATACTTATTTAAGCATATATTCATACACAAACTTATGCGTACAGGTTCCAACATTCTTGCATGTATACATGCTAACATATGCCACATAACTTTTTCACATATATGCCTTCTCACATGGCATGCACACACCCTCTACTTATTCACATGTATGGACAAAACATTAGTTAGGAATGAGGCTCCTAATTGAGCATAAGCTCCATTTCTCCATATTCAATAATAAAAGTCTGTGATGTTTTCAGCAATAGGAGCTTTCTGTCAAGTTGTGGAGGGAACCCAATAGCATTGGCAGTGACTAGTAGTTAGTACTTTGAAGACACACTCTTTGGGTATGTCTGAGAGATTCTACAGACAGGATCAACAGACTGGGGAAGATCTTCTTTGAGTGTAGGCAGCATCCTGGCATAGCTGAGGGCCTCAGAGTGATTTTCAGAGTGAAAGCAGCAGGCCAGTCATGCCTCCTGATTCTCCTTTCTGTTTTCTTGTTTCATGTAGATGTGAGGAGGTGACCTGGGTGCCTGCCCCGACCATGAAGGAACTGCTGCCACCAGGATTTCTATACCATGATGGTTGCTCTTCAAACAAGGGCAATAAAATATGCCTTCTGCTCCTTAAGCTGTTTGCCATATGTTTGGTCAGAACAGTATAACAACAGTTCATACAAGTTCCATGCAAACAAAGGTTCACAATAGCTCAAAAGGATACACTCAAGCAATCTAATACAGTTAAACAGGGCCAATCTCAGCATTTGTTGAGGGTCAGCTCAGGCTTCCATTTTCTCACTTCCAAAACCAACAATTATGCTTGTTGCATTTAGTTAATGACTGAATACCATTTTATATAATTTTATGTTTGGGGAGAATGCAAGTATATGTATCTGTGTATATGTATGTATAGTTTAAGTATTTGTATATTGCATATGTATGTATAGAGAAAAGAATGAGAAAGTGAGATAGAAAGAGAGAGAGGGATTTAAAAAGTACAAAAAAGTGTGAGTGGTGACCAAATAATTATTTTTGCCATTGTTTTACTTGGCTGAGTAAACTTAAGACAACATCAATTTCAACTAACTTTAAAGAACAACTTTGAAATTAAAAAAAATATTTTAAGACCTAATTACAATTGCTTTTAGTAAACATTTCTGTCCATGCATGAGGATGCATGTGTGTGTGCGAGCATAGCTATATATATGAATGTATGGGAGGATATATATGTTTTTATGTATGTGTTTATGCACTGCACCTGCACATAGCTCACTAGTTTAGATAAAGCTTAGATGAACTGAGTACCAACTGAAGTCAGTATGCTGCTATAAAAGAAAGCCTAACCTGGAGTAACAGGGACCAAACTTGTGGCCTTGTAATCTCAAATGCATGGAAAATAATTTGAAAAGGGTAAATAAATAGTTTAACCCTGGCTGGTGGAGATCCTGAAGCTCATTCCATCCTATCAAGTGTCCAGCTCAGCACCACAGCCCCTTGCACTTGTATTTCCCACAGTCTCCCTGTAGTAGGTATGTGAGTTATAAACTCAATTTTCCAAGTTTCTTAGTGAAAATGTGCTTTCACATGTTTTTAATAAACAAATCCCCACATTCATAGCCTGAAAAAGTGAAATATGCCTTCCTCATGGTTATCCCAGGAATATTAATTTGCCTAAATTGTTTCTTCCTGGAATTCCTAAAAAAAATGGCCTAAGTATAAAAAGAAAAAATAAGGAGCAAGTAAGTTCTAAGCATTTGTGCACTTTCTGACTAAATTAAAAATTGGTAAAATCTATTTTGTAGCTAATATTCTAATTACTGATTGTTGGCTATCTAAGGTATATTTCTTCTAATTTTTACTGTAGACATAATTATAGTTCAGGACCCTAGAGAATTTCTGTAGATAGATGTTAAGGTTAAGGCCATAGTCTTATATAGAAGGCAGGTACAAGATTTATGCTTAGCCATTTTTTAAAAAAGGTGATCATTGTTTTTCATTTGAAAGGAAGAAATGTTAATTTTAGACTTTTAAAAAAAATCTTTATTATCCTATGTATTTATACTTTTTTCCGTTGAAGGTATTTTCTGTAACTCAACCTTAGCCAACTTTGCTCTCAGCTGTATGCCAGAGCATTGCACAGCTCTGTTGTTCAACTCTCAAAGTGAGGTCATTGCTATATCATTGTTAATCTTATTCACATAGAAAATATTACCTCTACAACTTAGCTAAGGAGTTAGGGATGCCTCCATCTGAACTCCTCATGGTCTGTAAGCATACTGGATCTCCCTCCCCAACCCAGTAAGCCCCACAGACATACTGGGATTAAGGATTCTTAGAAGAATAAACCACCCTGAAGCTTTAAATCAAGATTAAGTAAATGGCTTTGATTTAACTCCTCAACTGACTTTGATGGTTCAAATTGCATTGAGCCTGTTAAGATTGGACGTATGATTAATTGTTCACCTTTTGAAGCTGTAGTTGTAGGTGTTTCTTGGTGTCAGGATAGTCAGATACAGTTCTTTGTTATTTAGTTCTTTGTTTCTAGAAAATATGTTACCCCCACTTAGGTTCTAGCAAATCTAAAATTGTGATTGGCTTAGACTTAGTAAAACCAAGTGAGATGCAAGGCAGAGAGAATGTTTCATGGCCAGTTACAGCAGATACTGTTATTTTAATATACTGAAGGTACATAAACACTTTGCACATATACAAATGATTATATACATAAAAGAAAACTATGCATTTCTATTCCACTATATCTCTAGGTTGGCTGCATTTTTAAACTTCTTGCATAACTTATTCCATCTCAGGTTCCCATTTTAAGGTTAAAACCCACAAAGATCATAATAAATGTACTATCTCTGACATACCAGTTATGATATAAAGGTTTTATGTAGGAAAACCCATTGAATGCTCAAAATAAACTATTGAGGTCCTTGTGTTGATCATCACATGTGTCCACCATTTATGGACAGAAAAAAATATGAAGATAATGGTAGGAGTAAGCATCTTTCCCAAGATCACACTGCAGTTTAGAGCCACAGATCCATGCCTGGGCATGTGTGTCTCCATAATTTATAATTATGTTCATCACTCTAAGCTTCCCAAACTAATATAAATCTCAGCACACACTTATTAAACCATGTGAGCTAGCACTGGAATATTCTGTGAAGCAGGATAAAATGTTTAAAATGGTATCCCTGAGCTCACAAAGCTTATAGTCTGGTCTTAAAGGAAGACATACAGTCATTAAAAGCTTAGGGAAGAGTAACTGCTGTGCTGATAAGTTCTATTGGGCCAGCTATACAACTAGGTCCACATAAGCATCTCTTAAAAATATCTCTGTGACAACAGGGAAAACTGGAGGTTAATTAGTGAAATCCAATAGTGAATGAAAAGCTGGGTTTTGAACTTTGGTACTCAACAACTAGAGCACTCGCTTTAACCATTGTTATCTTTTGTTTGTTTTGTTTTGATTTGTTTTTTTTTTTCTGCCTGAACATGTTTTTTAAGAAGTGTAGTAAATACCAGAAACAGTCCATAAAAATCTATCCAAGTTTAGAACAGAGAACATCCAAGCAATCTACCAACCCAGCTCTCAGCATTCCAGAGTAATCTGTGTGTACCAACCCAGCTCTCAGGATTCCAGAGT
>NW_022196913.1:92244104-92249194 GCF_008632895.1 Mastomys coucha
AACCCAGCTCTCAGCATTCCAGAGTAGTCTGTGTGTACCAACCCAGCTCTCAGCATTCCAGAGTAGTCAGTGTGTACCAACCCAGCTCTCAGCATTCCAGAGTAGTCTGTGTGTACCAACCAAGCTCTCAGCATTCCAGAGTAGTCTGGGTGTACAGACCCAGCTCTCAGCATTTCAGAATAGTCTGTGTGTACCAACCCAACTCTCAGCATTGCAGAGTAGTCTGTGTGAGACTCGGATCTTACTTTCTTTGATTGGACTTCAGTCTCCTATAATAGTGTCTCACAATAACACATGTTTTATAACATTTTTGAGTGAATGACTAAATTCTGAGCAGTTATGCACATGTAGAATACTCACATGACAAACATAGACTAAACATTCATTTACATGTCCTAATAGTACTCTGATAATAATTATCTCATATACTTTCCCCGTTTTACAGGCAAATGAACTGAGACTAGAGGGCATTAGATAAAATCTTCAACCTGGCTGTGTGAGTACCAGAGGACTGAAAAATGATGCTATCTGGTCATTACCTCCCCGCTCCCCCTTGCTAACCTATGAGATAAGCAGCTGTAAGGAGTAAATGATGATGTATTATTCTAATGACACATAGGGACACCATTTTCTCATGATAAACAGTAGTATCACTGAATGGAGCTAGTCCTGAGGGTAAGTTTGAGTTACTTTGGGTGAGACAAAATACAAGAGCAGTACAAGTATCAGAAGCTCTGAGGTATTCTAAACTCCCTGTTTGAAGAGGAAGGAAGGCCTTAGTAACTGGAAAATGATGCATGGGAGAAACAAGCAAGAAATAGGGATGAGGGTAGAGGATTAAGGATGGAATGGGGTCTTTTTGAAGGCAATAACTGGCAGGATGAGGAGAAATAGTAAAACAATGCACCCATTTTAATTCTAGTAAGCATATTATGAATTTAGGGTGAAAGTGGCATTATCAACCTCCAGAAGTTGTATGAAGAAAGTTAGTATGAAATCAGGGGAAAGATCATTTGGAAAAAGAGGAAATTAATTCCTTCATATTGCATGAGGGTCAAGATTCTTCTACCTGTTAGCAACTTTTCAAACTATGGGCTACTGACTATTGACTCTAGAGCTGAAAATATGGATAAAATATCACACACAAATTAGATATCCCTCTTTTAAATTTTCTTGTGACACCTGCTACTTTGTTTATTATTAGCACTGTATCTGCTCCTGTTTATGCACTGTATAGCATACTACATACATGGTTTGTTTATTCTATTTGTTAGTTCTACTGGCAAATGAAAGATCAGAGAAACTGTGTCTGCTTTATTCTCATGTCTAATAAATAGTAGTTAGGACTTAACTCACATATGTAAGAAATCAAGTCAATAACTTTAAGCAATATCTTGGAGATTAGAAACATAATAACTACCAAATTCTGGGTTCTTCTTTTGCATCAAAAATGTTATGTAACATATAGCAAATGGGACATGATATTTTATTTAATCTTAACTTATTAAGTCTGAAAGAGTAAAGATTTATTTTTAAATGCACTTGATGTATTCTCTGCAGCAATGTTTTCTCTTGTATTTTTTTTTATCCCATTTTCTAATTGTATGATTAGGAGGCATGGGATATTTTTATTATTTGCCTTGATATAAGAAATTCTCTTTTAGAATCTCATATTCCTGTTACAAGCCCACAGTGAGAATGAAAGAAAATAGGTTCATGAAAAAGCTTTCAAAATAGTTTGTGCTGCTAGCTGCACTGCTTCCTATTAATGAGAAATAGACAGGTCATTATGATATTATGTGCCACAGCCTATTCTTGGAAGCCCTCTCAAGCTGTCTGAGATAATGCATCTCTACACTGCTCCAGCCTCCTTGTTCCCTAGATGGTGTTTTTTAGAGTTTTATGAACACCAAAGGCCTCCTTTAGCGAGTATTGTAATTGCTGAATCTGGATTTTTCCAGCAATCATGGTATAAGGGATGATAAAATTGTCCAAGGGGCAATGCCAGCTTGAAAGAATGATTAACTAGCACTCCATACATGGGAGCACATAGACTAACTACAGATCTTAACCTCTCCTTCCTTTCTTTCAAAACCAATCTCCCAGTCTTACCTCCCCCCCCCCAGTTTGATAGCAGACCACCTACCATAGTCTTGCCTCCAGACCTGACCCACTTCCAGCATATTACACAGATCTTTGCCTCCAAACTTTCTTCTCTCCACTCATCACTTCATGGCAGGTCCTACCTCCAGCAGGCATTCCCTGGGATATAGGCTGCTCTTGTTAGGGAAGCAGCTAGCTTAGCTATTGATCTTCACGTCTCATTTCTCTCCTCCAAATCCCATGCTCCAGACTTACCCCCAACTCTGTAACAAACTGCCTGCAGCTCCATCATATCTACAGTATCTTCTCCTTCAATCTTGTCTCCATTCATCCTGCTATCCCAGGCCCCAACTCCTGCAGGCATGTCCTGGGAAACCTCTAGTAAAACCACCAGAGAAGCAAGTAGGCCAGTAAAGCATATAGGCAAGATTCAGATCTTCACTCTTTCTTCTTCTTCTTCTTCTTCTTCTTCTTCTTCTTCTTCTTCTTCTTCTTCTTCTTCTTCTTCTTCTTCTCCTCCTCCTCCTCCTCCTCCTCCTCTTCCTCCTCCTCCTTCTCCTCCTTCTCTAACCCTCCAGTCTCATCCCCAGCTGTCACAGATTTTGTGGCTTTTCCTCACTCTCTCCATCTAAAATATAGAGAACTAAACAGAACATGGAGGAACAATCTGCTTTTCTCCCTCCTGTGGATACTCTCAGATCATACTCTCTCCTAGTCCATCTCTATTCTTAAGTGTTAGCTCAAAATACCTAGAAATATATAGTACATGGAGTTTTAAGCAGCTGAACTTATCAGGATCTCAGAAGATTTTCCATCCTGATAACACCCACCCACCATATCCATAAGAACCTGAGAGGGCAACAGAAGCTCAGGAAATAAATACCCACCCCACAAATACAAGATAAGATATCAGCACCTAGAATTAAAATTGTCTCAAACTCAGATGCCTAGATGCAAGTGTAAAAATACAGTAACAGCCAAGACAGTATGTCTCCACTAGAACCCAGCAACCTTACCACAGAAGGCCCTGGGAATTGCAACATACCTAAAGAATATAAGGATATTTTAAGAATAAATGTTATGGATCTGTTAGAGGTCCATAAAGAGGAAATGGATATATCCCTTGAAGAAATCTATGAAATAAACGATGGACTAGAATGAAGAAAATGGGTAAAGAATTACAAGGAGAAACAGAATCAATACAGAAATCCCAAACCAAGGGAAATGTGGAAGTAGAATATTTATAAACTCTTATAGGAAACTCAGAAGGAAACATTACCAACAGAATAGAAGAGATGGAAGAGATAATTTCAGGCACTGAAGACACTATAGAATAAACAAATACATCAGTCAAAGAAAATATTAAATTTAAAAAAGCATGATGTAAAACATCCAGAAATACTGGTACACTGTAAAAACCATCTTTAAGAACAATAGGAAGAGAAGAATGAGAAGAAACTCAGATCAAAGTCACAGAAAAAATTTTCAACACAATTATAGAAGAAAATTTTCCTAACTTGAAGCAGGACGTGCATGTCAAGGTACAAGAATCATACATAACAACCAAGAATGGACCAGAAAATTTTTCAAAATACACATATGAATCAAAACACTAAATGTACATAACAGAAAAGAATATTTAAAGATTTGGGGTAAAAAGACCATAAAGGTAGGCTTATTAATAAAAACACTTGATTTTTTTTTTAATAAAGACTCATAGAGTAAGAAGGGTCCTAGACAGGAATTGTATAATGCTAGGAGCCTACAGACAGCAATCCAAATTACTATATACAACAAGCCTTCAGTCACAATAGATGGAAAATGTCATTCCATGCTAAAAGCAAATTTAAGCAGTAACTACAAACTCAAGACTATAGGATGTGCAAAAAGGAAAACTTCAACCTGAGGAGGATACTTATACACAAGAAAATACAAGGAATAAATCATATCTGACCAGCCAATCAAAAGATGGAGAAAAACACCCCACATAAGAAATAACAAAATAGAAATCATTAAACACTGCTCATTGATAATTCTCAACATGAATGGTCTCAGTTCCCCAACAAAAAGACAAATACAAAAAGCTACTGCTTTCAAGAAACATACTTTAACATCAAATATAGACATCACTTCAGGGTGAAAGATGAAAAAAGGAAAGTCCAGGCAAATGATCCAAAAAGCAAGCCAATGAAGCCATCTTAATACCAGACAAAATAGATTTCCAACCAAAACTACTAAGAAGAGATAGGAAAGGACTAACACACTCAATGGAAAGATTCAACAAAAGGATATTGCAATTCTTAATGTCTGTGCACCATACAAAATGGTACCAGAGTTCATAAAAAGTGCTACCACAGCAAAAATCACATATCGATCCTCTCACAGTGGTAGAGGGTGACTTCAATAACCCCACTCTTGCCAATAGACAGGCCATCCAGAAAAATTAAACAGAGAATTGCTGGAGGTAACTGTTGTCATAAGGCAAATGGACCTCACAGATTTTTGCAGAACATTTCACAGAAACACAGAAGAATATATCTTCTCCTCAGCACTTCATAAAATTTTCTCCAAAGTTGACCATGCACTCAGATACAAAGGAAGTCTCTGAAGATACAAGCAAATTGAAATAACACCCTGCTTCCTATCTGGCTGACAAGATTAAAGCTGAATATCAACAACAGAAAGCTGACAAACTCATGAACACTCACTACTGAATGAAAAGTGGGCTAAGACAGAAACTAAGAAATAGAAATTAAATCTTTTTACAACTCAATGAAAATGAAAACACATATCCAAAGTTAGCGGGGCACAAGGAAGGCCTCTTCTAAGAGGCAAGGTCATGGCACTAAGTGCCTGCATAAAATGAAATTGGAGAAACCCCATACAACATCATAGTGTGAAGATAGAACATAAAGGAGAGACAGAGGGGGTTCAGAGTCCTCCTCTGCCCCTTCCCTGCAAGTGGATCGCCTAACTCCAGAGAGCAC
>NW_022196913.1:92258718-92304123 GCF_008632895.1 Mastomys coucha
TGGAGGGGAAACTGGGAATGGAGAAATTCGCATGTAAATAAAGAAATTATCTAAAATAAAAAAAAAAAGAAAAAATAAGAAAAGAAAGCCTAGGGCTAAATGGTTTTATCTGAGAGTTTCACTTGACTTCCAAAGAAGAGCTAATTCCAGTACTCCCCCAAATTATTTCACAAAATAGAAACAGAAAGAACTATGTCCAATTCATTTTCTGAGTCCACAGTTACACCGATACTAAAGCTGCATAAAGACAGCAAAGAAAGAGAACTTCAGCCCAAATTGCTTTTGTGAACATAGACACAAAGTCTCTCAAAGAGTACTTGCATACTGGATCCAAGAACACATTTGCCATAGACTTCATTCCAGAGATTCAGAGATGGTTCAGTGTTTGTAAATTGATAATAGCAATCCAAATTGGAAAGAAGTCAAAGTACCTTTATTTGCAGATAACTTCTCAGTATACATTAGTGACCCTAAAAATTTTACCATGGAGCATTTACTACAGGTGATAAACATTTCTAAGCAATAGCTGGATAAGAAATTAACTAAAATAATCAATTACTCTCTTATATAACATGACAAATGGTGTGAGAAAGAAATCAGGAAAACAATATCTTTTGCAATAACCTCAAAAATTTAAAATATCTTGGGGTAACCATAAGAAAGAAAGTAAAAATGTATACAATAAAAATATTAAGACACTGAAGAAGATATTAGAAGATGGAAGGATAGCCTATGCTCATGGATTTGTAAGATTAATATAGTAAACATGACCATCCTACCAAAAACAATTTAGAGATTCAATAAAATCCCCATCCAAAGTCTGTGGGAGGTATCACCATCCCTGGCCTAAAATCGCACTACAGAACTATGATATTAAAAACAGCATGGTATTGGCATAGTAACAGACATGTTGATCAATGGAATTTAATTAAAGACTCAGACATAAATCCACAGACCGGTGGGTACCTGATTTTTTTTTTTTTTATAAAGCAGCCAGAAGAACACACTGGGTGAAAAAATAGCATCTTCAACAAATGGTACTGGTCCAATTGATTAGCAATAGAAAATACAAATAGATCCATACTGATCACTATGCACAAAACTTCAATCCAAATGGATCAGAGACGTCAACATAAAACTGGATATGCTGATCCCGATGGAAGAGGAAATGGGAAACAGCCTTGAACTCATTGGCACAGGAAAATACATTCTGAACAGAATGCTGTTAGCAAGGCACTAAGATCAACAAGTAATAAACGGGACCCCATAAAACTGAAAAAAAATTCTGTAAGGCAAAGTACACCATCAATTAATTGGAAAAAGCAGCAGGCTACAGAGTGAGTAAAGCTTTTTTTTTCTTTTTAAACCTACTACATGTCCTACAGATATCTAAAATATCTAAAATAAATAAAGCTAATATCTAAAATAAATAAAAAAAAAACACTTGTCCATCATGGGGGGAAATTTATACAGCTACTTTGGAAATTAATTTGGTGTTTCTTCAGGAAGATGTGAAACGATCTACCTCAAGATTGAGCTTTAAGCCAGGTGGTGGTTGGCATATACCTTTAATCCCTCAGGAGGCAAAGGCAGGTGGATCTCTGAGTTCAAGGCCAGCCTCTTATGCAGAGTGAGTTCCAGTCAGGAGCACAGACTGGAAGCTCTGTCTCAAAACAAACAAATAAACTCAGCTTTGTTACTCTTGGGCAAATACCCATAGGAACCTTCATTCTACTACAGAGACACTAGCTTAATTAATTTTTACTCTGTCCATTCAGAAACTGGAATAAACCTAGATGCCAACAATAGATGTACAAACAAAGAGAATGTGATATATTTACACAATTGAATATTACTCAGCTGTTAAAAATGATATCGTGAAATTTTCAGGTGAAGGGGTGGAACGAGAAAAAAATCATCCAGAGTAGTTGAGATGGGAAATGGAGGGTAGGAAATAGGAGGAGAAACAGCTATAATTAAGAATCATTTTAAAGGTAGTATAGAAATGTAATATAATAGAACCATCCTAAAATATACATATGTAACAGCTATCTAAATGAAATTGCCATGTAATATGGGAGACAGAGCCCCAAGTGAATATCACTTGTCACCAAACAAAGTTTCTGGTACTAGAAATCTGATACATCTAATTTAGATTTCTCCCCCTTTGGTAAAAATGGGTCCCATGAGAATTATTTCCCTCCCAACCTCAGCTGTTTTCAAGACTACATATTGCACTCCACGAGCTGATGGCAAAGCCCCATTTTCACATTTTCACAACGCATTGAACATGGAGAAGTCAAGTTGGTGCCTACATAGAGCCTTCACCATTACGTGCTATTGTCTTTGCTATTGAAAGGTACTCTGAATGCCACCAAAACAGAAAAGGAAAGACCAACCAAGGCATAAACTCTAGCATCTACAATGGTTTTCTGCCTGGAAGATATACTAGGGAAATGGCAGCACAAGGCTTGAGGGAGTAACCAATCAATATCTCATTTGACTTAAGACTTAAGGTCTATGAAATGTAATTCATACCTGACACTGCTTAGATGGCCTAGAGCCTGAGACTAGATAGTTCAGGTACCTGGAATAAAACTAAATAATACTGTTCCACTAAATGAAGGTAGCAATAAAATGACTCCTAATGACATTCTGCTATACTCATAGATCAGTGTCTTGCTCAGACATAACCAGAGAAACTTTCTCATGTAGCAGATGGAAACAAATACAGAGACCCACAGACAGACCTTATGCAGAAAGTCAGAGACCTTAAGGGGGATGTCTCCATCAAACCCCTTTAGTCGGGGTACAAGGAATCCTATAGGATATTAGGCAGTAAGAACTAAGAGTCATGGAGGATGTAGAACACCAGGGAAACAAGGCCCTCTATCAAAAGTATCAACACACAAATGAACTCGCAGAGACAGAGGTAGCCTACACAGGGCATGCTCGGGTCTGCTCTAGGCATAGTCCTAGAGCTGAAACGAGAAGTGGACATATGTCCCTATTACTAACATAGAAGTGATCTCTAATTCATAACCACTTGGAATGAAAACTTATTTATTCCTTAGGGAGTTGCACTGGGGAAACAAACAAATCTTAAGGATATACCTCATGCCCATCAGTAGATGGCCAACAGAAAATGAACAAGTACATCATCATTGCAGGTTCTTGCCTCATAATCTTGTGTCCAGGCTTCAGGGCTTTTCTTTTTGCTTTATTTAATTTCCTCTTATTCTTTCATCTCTATTATATATTATATGTTTGTCCTCTCCTTTTATTCTAAAGGTCCTTTAAATATATAGCATGGCTTCCAGTTTAGTGTATAAAGGAGTATGCCACTGCTTCTTGGGCTTTTTCTTGTTCTGTTTGTCTTGTCCTATTCTAATGCGTTAGTTTTTGTCTTAACTTATTTTATTATTATTCCACAGAAGCCTGTTTCTTTTCTAATGAGAGACAAAAAGAAGATGGATCCATATTGAAGGAGGAGGAAAGGTGGGGAGGGCCTGGGAGGAGTAGAGGAATGGAAACTATAACCAGGATATATTATGTGAGAAAACCTTATTTTCAGTAAAAGAAAACAAAAAGAAAATGATGATTAATTCCACATTTTCACATTTCTTACATACAGTGAGAGCCCCAGATCAAGGTCTGCTGTGTTCCAGATGATATGTTCAGATGTGCACACACTTCCATCAAAAGGAAAGATGGAAACGGAAGCATCCACCATGCACTCACTCAATCGATCCACACGTAGAGAGGGATTCCCTGCTCTATACCAATTACTGATCAGGATGTTGAGGATACTGAGCCCTCATCCTCAAGGTCCATATGTTCTGTGTATTGTCAGTGTTGGGAGAAAATATAGAGAAGTAGAGCTAGAAAAGGCTGTGTTAATCTAAGCAAGAGCTGCAGATACTTATAGCCATGGGTTGCAATGGTAGAGGTGGTAAGTGATGGTTAAACTCTCCATCTTTTGAAGGTGGAGCTAATAACATTTGCTAGTACATTAGATATGAGAAAAATGAAAGCTACTTATTTGTTTATATTCAGTATACGTGGAGAGACAAAAACATTATATTATGAGGCAAGCAACAGTTCAGGAAACAGGAGAAATTTGAAGCACCATCATATCCTTATGCATGTTGCTGAGAATACACTAGGCAGAAGATGGCAGCCATAGGTGAGGTCTGAGCTGAGGAGTTGAATTTGGGATTGATAAGCAAAACTTTTTAGGATAGCACCAGTGGAAAGTGAGTGATTGCTGTCTTCCAGGATTCAACTCTACACAATTCTAGCTTTGGTAATGATAACCTCTACATTTCCCTTTCATCCCAGGACCTCAGAGGATGTTATATCCTATGCTTTTTTGGAACATAATGTTCAGTGCTACCCCAGAAAAATCCAAATTGTGTTTCTGAAATTCTAAGAGCCTTGTGAGAGCAGTAAAGCAAATGGTGTGATTTGTTCAGAGCTATACAATTCAGAGGACCATTGTTGCTTACCTGTTTTGAGATGAATGTCTGTGGTCAACCTCATAGTGGTACATTCAAAATGCCCACTTTTGGCATTCCTCCCAAATCTCCCACTTTCAAAATGTGTTTCTGGATTCTTTTGTGTGGTGATGGTGGCTACCAACCAAGGCCCCAGGTCCACTTTTTGCGTATGAAATCATCCTTAGTATATGTTTAATAACTCAGAGGCTTTAGAAAAAAGAGATTTATGGATATTACACACTTCAGGTACCTACCAATACCCCCTATTAGAAAAGGCACATCAAAGAACACTCAAGAAACCATACTTCTCAATGTGGGTAGGATCTGCGTGTTTATTCCTTTGTGATTTTCATTCATCTATATGGATGGGAAGATATCACAGTGGTTTTAAAGGGAAAATATGAACTACTTTTATTCCCACCATAAAATCCACTGTGAGATGCATGAGATTCAAAGTATTTGACTCTTTAGGATGAAAAGAGTAAGAAGCGCTACATTCAGTGAGCTAACACAGGTCCATGCAGTAGTAAGAACAGTGAGACAATAGGAAAGGTCTGACTAGGCAAATCTCTAAAGGACATGCAGTTAAAGGATGGCAGGGTTCACACATTTATTGTAAGCATCTGTCTATAAAAGTGTACTGAGTACTCTAACACCAGGTCAAGAAGAGAATGGATGCACAACATTTGTAGAAGTCAGGCGGGAGTGATAGTTCATACATGTTACCCGAGTGCTTAGGAAGTATATGCAGGAACATCAGGAACTCAAGGGCATCAGGTGTATGACCAATTGGAAATTAGCCTGGACCCCATAATATACTGTCTGAAACAAATGAGCAAAACCCTGTGTAACTCAACTAGGGAGTTCTAGTGGTTTATAGCCAAAAATTAACTAGCCACAAGTCACTTGAGCCAAGACTACAGTTTTAGCACCTGGTCAGAGAAATCCAGGGTCATCAAAGTACAGCCTGAAAGGCCATTTAGCCTTGTATATACTTATAACTGTAGATGTAGATGTTTGTTTATTTCCTCTATCAGGCCTAGTTGTAGAAGGTAATAGATGATACTCTCAAGCCAGATAACTTTTTAATGACAGACTAGTATAAAAATATTGGCCTCATGCTGAGAAAGCAGAAGGATGCCCTAAAGCTAGCACCCACTAGATGTTATTATTTATAGATATAAAGGAGTCTGAGAAAGGGCTAAAACATTGGGAACATTTGGAAGCTGAGGCTATGGAGAGAAGAGAACATTATATAGACAATTGTAGGCTTAAGAGGCAGCCAGCCAGTGATGCACCAACAAGGGAGAGTGTTTCTGACCTCTGCTCATGATCCCTCCACCTCCTGCTGCTGCTTTCTCTTGGCAAAAGCAGTAGAAAGCAGAGGACAAGGACACATATTTATTGTTTATACCAGCCAGTCTCAGCATAGGACTGATAGGGTAATAAGGAAGAGATATGTAACAGATGGTACCAACAGTAATCATCCAGCATGTTTCATAATAAGGATAGCCACAGGTACAGTGACAGAACTATGTAGTCGTTGGTTGTACCATTTTATGTCAGAGCCCCATTGCTGATATATTTCTTTTAATGTATTCTGAATTGATTTTTAGAAATTAAATCAGTTATTTTCTTGTGAATAATACAATAATAATGATGTGCTGAAATTTTTGGCATATTAAAAGCATCAATTATCTGAAAAAGTCATAAAGAATCATTCTATTAAGAACAAACCTAAGAAATATCTATAATAAATGTAAGTTGGTATATAAATATACATACATTGTTTAAATATTTAAATGAAGTTTTTCTGTCTGGTCTGACAATCCTCCACCCCCTAAAGCCCTGCCAACCCCGAAAGCCATAGACCAGCTAACAAAAATCACAGTACCTGTTATGAGAAAATTTCTTTTGAGTTGGTCTGGGTTATCTAAGGAACTCCTAAAACATTTTAAGCTATTCCTATTGCTTTTTCTTGATCCCAAAGATTGGAAGGTAAGTCGCTATTATTGAAAATACAATGTACTTCTGACCCAGGGCCCAGGGCCCCTGAGCTGAAATTTATGTAAAAGCTCCTTCCTGCTGACAAGCTTTCCCCATACCAGAAAGCACATTCAAGCTTCCAAAAGATGGAAGCAACCAATAATCCTACCCAGCTATGAAACGCATGAACCACAGCAATGGCTAGCATGGCATGATAATCCTAAGACTACAGTGGTCACACACATAGCTTGGCTGTAACTAACAACTCCGTAGCTGGACATGTTCACAGAAAGGAATCGTGCCTGGTACTGGAAACCTAGCCAATTACCGAGGGTTAGTGAAGTCATAGGTCTTGGTGGAGAGCCTACAATGACAATTTGACTAAAACAGCACAATCTCTACCTACATTCTAAATATTTGTCCTTATATCCACAGATAAGCATAGACCTCAGTGCTTATCATGGAAATTTCTGTTTGCAATATACAGAGACCATTACAAAAAACCACAACTAATCAAAATGCAGCATTCTGGAGCCCAGTCACAATAGATATATCTACAGGATGACTCTAAGGTCTAGGAGTCATTGTGGAAGAGGGGACAAAATAATTGTAAGAACCAAAGGAAGAGAGAGTTTGTTGTGAGATTATGTCTCCCAGTAATATCAAAACCTGCTTCATAAAGTTTCATCAATATGGCTTCCGAAATTTGAACAAGGACAGCATCCATAAACATGGTAATGTAGGTAAGAGAAAGCCTCAACCCTACACACAGATTTCAGGCAACAAAGAAAGGCTAAGGATGGGAGAAATTGTCTTCACCAGAGATAAAGCATAACAACTGTTTTATCTAATGCCCTAAAGACATATATATGCAAGTAATGTTAATACAGACGGAGCATGTAGTGTGTGGTGGTAATGGTGGTTGTCATGGTTATGATGGTGGTGGTGGTGATGGTAGTGGTGTGTGTGTATGTGTGGTGTGTGTGTATGTGTGGTGTGTGTGTATGTGTGTGTGTGTGTGTGTGTGTGTGTGTGTGTGTGTATTTAAACAAAAAGAGGTCAATAATTTTGCAAGGAAAAGCAAAGATCTGGAGGAAATAGAAGGGGCAAATAACATAAGGGTATTATAATATCAAAAACCAAATTTTAAAATTTAGTTATCATGCTCAGTGATTTCTAGAATTTCTAATAGTTTTGAACATTTGAATTCCAAATCTTCTCTAATGCCTCCAACAATAGCTACAAATTTCAACCATAACATTTAAAATAATACACATGGGTGGTCAATGTATTACAGACATTTTCCCATATGTTTTATTGTGTGGTTTCAATATATTGGTATAAAATAAACAATCTTTTATCCTAACTTCATATGAAGGAGTTATTGCCTTTATTTTGGCCATAATACTGAAGCTAGACAAAATGATTAATTTATTAGAATTAATTCCTGGTACTTTTTCTACACACATATCTAGTATAGTTATCAAACTATACCCACAAACAATTATCATTGATAATTTAAAGTTAAGATACCATAAGCATTTAAATATTCACCAAAAATATGTATTGTAAAGGGTAGTGTAATAATGTTCATTTTGTTACTAATTTATATGAACTTTCTATGTAATGAGTTATACAGACTGTCGCTGCATGGAGAAACAGAAGGAAAAATATAGAGAACATAGGTCAGATGCTTAGAAACATTCTTTCCTTTACAATTCCAATGGAGATAAAAAAGAATTTAAAAGAGTGATGTCTACGTTTTCAACTTCATTCTGTGAATGTATAAACTTGCTAAATATCCTTCTAACCACATACAAAAGTTTGCCAATTGTCCTTGCTCGTTTTTTGAAAACAAATATGGGACATACATGTGTGAACATTTACAAACATATATCATAAAAATTTATTGCATGATTTTGAAAAATGTTAAACATGCTGTCTGTACTTTGTATTCTCTAGAATGAAGTGGTAAAAGTGATTATGCTTGAACATATTTTGATAGAGAATTTTTTAGTCATAGCAATTTGTCTTTCCAAGGAGATCTATCTTGCCTGACAAGTTCTACTTCAGATAAGCTCTGATTTCTGATATCTCAGATGATTTGTTTAAACTTTATTGTGTGCTTTGTGATGAGCCTTGACCAATCATCATTAATCTCAGAAAACTCTAGAATTTCTGGGTAGAAATAAACTGTAAAAGTAATTTTGTTATCTCTTGGTCCTGCATTCATATATCTTCTTCAACACTCAAGTTTACTGACCTTATTAATAAAACAGCTAACTCATTTGCGGGGTGGGTGCTTCCAACTTGAAATGATATTGAGCACTGCAAAAATATTTACATTGTTCAAAGACCTATCTCCTCATAGATTCTGGCTCCGATAAACAGAGAAATTCTTACTCCTCTTCTCCATGACAGCAACCACCAGAGTAAATACATCATGAATTTTGTATTTACTAATCATGAATTTGAGCCTTTGGTCTTCAACTTCCGCCTTGTTGCTCATTCTCATAGGTCCTCTGTGGACTCCAGTTTCATAATTCCTGACAAACCATGTGGGAAGTAAGAGATACCACCATGCCATCATTAGAGAAACCAACAGTATCATAAGAAATGTCATTTAAATTAGACACAAATTTGTCATATGAAAAAAGTTGGATTACTTCTTTTGCAGAGATAAAACTCAGTGAATTGCTATGTTGAACTTGGTATAATGCTTACATATTCACCATTCAGTGTTGATTGATTGGGCTAGTAAAACTCATAAATCAATAAATGGAATTTTAGAAACATTTTTTAAAAATTTTTCTTTTGTATTTATGGACTCATAGCTGCTAGATTTTAAACAGTCTTGAAATACTTAGCTTCTTGCCTAGTTTAATATACAAATAATATAATATGTAACTTTACAAATTATCTAGTATCAGTATCTACTTCTTCCAAAACACTGCATTAAAAGGCAAAATGTTCTAAATCTTCATACTTCAATATACAGCATTATCATTGTATCCCTAATTCCTTAGTCAAAAAAACCATTAGCAATGCAAATAAGGAAGGAAATTGGATTAGTGACTAAAATCAGATAACTGTTTTTAGAAAGCCAGGTTGAAATTGGGCTCTAGTTTATAATTCAAATAAACAATGCAACTGTTCTCACATGCCTTTTCAATCTTAATGACAAATTACTATTTTTGCTTTAATGATTCTACTTGGAATTCATGGGTAAATTAAACAAATGCATTTAATTTAATCCATTAAATTATTATGCATCTTAACAGGATGCTCTGTAATATATCAAATCACTCAAAATTCTGAACTTGCTGATTGGCAGATCGAGGAATGTTGTCCCGATTTAGAAGATTCAAGCAATGCTCCTTGAAACCCTAGGATTTTAGCTGGTTGGTTGTGTATCTGGAAGTCCCTGAGATAGAAGCACTTCTTATTCTGACTATTAATTGAAAACCATGATGCTCTGTACAACATGATTTCTAAATAGTTTATCTGGATATATTTAGGATAACTACAGACAATTAAGTTTGTAACAATTGTCAACAGTTGCTTGCTGAAAGGGCCAATGTTACTTGGACCCTTCACAATCCTACTCTTTGGTTTGGAGCATGGCTACATTCACTGAACATAACTGCAATGCAAAAAGCATCTCTGCTATTTAGATTTCTAGACTGTAAATATTAGGTATATAAATATTAATAAAATTTCTGTCCTTAAATATTACATGTCACAGTTAATATTCTTTACTCTATCTGGCTGTTTGCTTTTCAGTGTTTGATACTAGAATTTGCACACATTTTTATGTGTGAATTTTTTTCTGGATGGCCTATTCAAACAACTAGAGAAAAAGTAGTGTTCTCGATTAATTTATATTGAAGCAGGAAAGTAGCACAGTGTCATACAATGATGGCAATATAAGATATGACTGAGATAAATAAAAGCAAAGTAGCACCTTTTGTTAATCCCAGTGGACTGATAGTTTCCTTTTTTAATGGAACCACTAAGTTTCTCATTAAGTCTATCAAGGAGACTAAGGTTTTTAGGAACTGATGTGGGGCCTGATAGCAATGATAGTAACTCTCAACTGGGCTGCTTGGTATGTATTGCTTAGCAGTTTAAATAATGCTGGTTCCTGAATCCTAGCCACAAGAAATTCTGATTTTATTTGCCCGAGGTATGACTTGGTCATTGGGTTTTAAACATTTCTCAGGTTTAGTGTATAGCAGAATTTAGAATCGTTCTTCTAGAATATCATCTCATGAAAATTGGAAAAATTTTCTAATGTGCTTTAATGATTTTTAATCTATAATCCCTGACAATAATAACAATATACCCCCGATCCTGCAAAATACTCTACAAAAAGAAAATCTGCGACCAGTAAAACTTTGGCATTAACATATCTTTGTTGAGAAACTTAATCCACTTTGATATATTTCAAAGAATGGAGGAAAATATCTAATTTAGTGTTTTCCAAAAATTTAAACCAGTGTTCTCATTTTGTATAGTAGCTATGGGTTCCCTTGAGGTTAACATTTTGTGGTCCATGTTGCTTCTTGCTGCTTTGATGTGAGATTGTTTCTGACCTCTGTACTTCCAAAACAAAATATATACCTCCATTTTTTATCTATACACTACACTAAGAAATATGCTACATTCTTATTCTTATTGGTCACACAATCTTACATTGATAGTTTTAATATCTATGTGGTTGTTGACTTAAATGCATATTGGTATGAGTTCAACTGGAGATTCTGTTCTGGGCTACTCCCTTTGGATTTGGATTTATTAATGCAAAAGGGTGCATATTAAATTCATCCATCTTCAATGTCCATGCTGACAAAAAGGATAGAAGGGCTACAGATCTTTCTTGGACATGATCACCTTGCCAATTCAGTCCCTTTGAATTGATACTCTATGTACTGTGAGCCATATATTCTCTGTCTTAAAATCCTGAAGACATTATTGTATGCATTTCTCTGGCTGGGAGGAGAACTGGATGCCGTGGAATACAGAATGAGGAGGATGGAATGGTGGAGAATTTGAAGCCATAACCAAAGGGCTTACTCTTGAATGAGCATCAGGTTGAGGAATGGTAAATTAGCCTTGAGACTGGAAGATGCAGTAGACATGCCATTTGTCATTTCTCCTTGGCTACGAATGAAGACGTGACTTGAATATCCACTGAAACACATAGCTATGCTTTGCTATCTGTTTCCTTCACATCTTAGAAGTTGTCTTACTGTCGACCTGGCAGTATGACAAGTGAGCCTCCTCCTAATCTCATTCCACTTCCTAGTTTCTGTTACCCCACATTCTTTTTATTTGCCATTTACAGCTTTTGTTCCTCTTTCTGGTCCCAGATAGTTTGGGGCAAAAACACTCAAATTTTGATTCTGATGATCCAAGCCCACTTTTATTATAGACTTTACTACTGACACTAAAGATAGTTCTTTTGTTAATATCACTGTATCATCTTTATAGTAAATGCAGGTATATGATAAGGTAAAGCTTTATACTAGCTGTGTATCTTTAACAATAGGAAGGATATTATCTATCCCTGTCTGTTCAAACTACAGCAGACAGCTAATAGGGCATCAACAAAATTATAGAGGCCCAAGAGAATACAATACCGCCAGGGAATCTCTCTCTCTCTCTTTCTCTCTGTCTCTGTCTGTCTCTCTGTCTCTCTGTCTCTGTGTCTCTGTGTCTGTGTCTCTCTCTCTCTCTCTCTCTCTCTCTCTCTCTCTCTCTCTCTCTCTCTCTCTCTCTCTCTCTCTCTAGGCAGAATCTCTCCACATCATCCTGGCTTGTCATGGAACTCACTATGTAGACAAGGCTGGCCTCAAACTCAATCCTCCTGTCTCTGCTTCCTATTGGCAAAGTATCTGCTGCTCATGCAGGAGACTTGTGTTTCACCCCAAGAACCATGTAAACGAAATCTAAGCCTCAATGCACATGTTTGTAAGCTCAGTGCTAGAAAATAGGGAGGATGGATCATGGAGCTCAGTGGCCAGCCAGTCTAGCCCAAGCAGATAAGTTCCAGGTTCAGTGACAGAAGATGTGTAAAAAATTGAGGTAGAACTTCAAGGAAGACAGATAATGTTTCCCTCTGACCTCCACATGTGCATGTGTACTTATGCACACATATGCATATGTACTTGTACCACAAACATCCAAAAAGTAAATAAAAAATCATACGTTCATTGTACAATAATTACCATTCTAAACAATCTGTCTTTCCTTCTAAACACATACCTATGTATAGGTATGTGTGTGTGTAGTAATCTAGATGGTACTGAAATAGGTTCTTATAACTACTTTCCTTTAATGTTACATTTTTTTCACTTGGGAAATATTTATAAAGAAGTAAACAAAATGTTCCTGGCACAACTTATGTTCTAGAGATATAATATTCTACTAATATTTCACCTTTTTGAGCAACTATGATTCATTTAAAAGTTGCCTAACTGGTAAGGCTACCATCTTATAACATTACAATTCTTCAACAGATGTTGCGTTAGTGGGGATCCCTTAAGGAACAGAAGTAAGCACATGCACATGTGAGCGTGTGTACACACACAGTCTCTCTGTCTCTGTCTCTGTCCCCGTCTCTGTCTCTGTCTCTGTCCCTGTCTTTGTTTCTCTCTGTCTCTGTCTCTGTCTCTGTCTCTGTCTCTCTCTCTCTCTCACACACACACACACACACACACACACACACACACACACACATACACACACACACACAAAGGCAGGTGAATCTTTGAGTTCAAGCCCATTCTGTTCCCAAGACAAACAGGGACATAGAGAAATGCAAAACAAAACTTTAATGTTGATCAACCTATCTGACATTACTGTCTACTGTGAAATAATTTCACCATTTGAAGATAACTTGATATAAGTGGTCTAGGTATCATTACAAAGAACACTTTCACATTTCTGAAGGCAAACTATCAACTTCTTCAAAGAAAGGTACTTGAGTAGACTAGAAATGCCTTTCCTTGGTCAATACAATGTTTTCCAGTGTGTTATCTGTTTAAAAGACAGTAATGGACAACTGTATTCCTGCATCCTTCACCTATGAAGGTCACCACATTAAGGATGAACTAAAAGTTTATTCCTGCATTCTTCACCTAAGAAGGTCACCACATTAAGGATGAACTAAAAATTTAAAGAGTATTTAGATGGTTGCTGGAGCAAAATTTCTTTGCTCTTGGTGCAAAATGGAACACTTAGTGGAAGTCTTCATGTTTGAGGGATTATAGGTATAGCCACATAGCTTCCACTTATTTGCATCTCTACTTCTGTAGTTAGTTTCCTTGTTTCCTGTGAATAAATACATCTTAGGATTTATGGAAATCAGTTCTATTTCTATTGCTCTTGTCATGCAGCAGATGAGTCAAAGGGCAGGTGAGAGCAGAGGTAAGTGAGATATCTTAGCCTCAGAACCACTGAAGGCATGAATTCTGTAGGATGTTAAACAATATGCTAGTAGCAGCCTTCTCCCTCCAGTTATCACCACAAAATAATGTTTCTTCATATTGCCCAGTATTGTTAGGGGAAGTGAAATCACTGTAACTAAGAAACACTGAAATAAATATAGTTCAGGCTTTTTCGAATGATCCTTCATTTCACTTCCTGGTACATGCTATTGATCAAGTCATACAGTTCAGAACCTGATAACAACCTTCCTAACTCTCCTATCAGAAATGGTCATTTGTAAAATATGATCCTGTCATTTCTTTGTAAATAACAGACTCATGGTTTCTCTGTCACACTAATAAATCTAAAGTCTTTGTGTGTCTCCTAAACTTGTTAGATCTCATTGAACAATTGCCTTTCCCTCATTCTTCTACATTCATGCTGAGCAAATTCATCCTGTGCAATAGGTAGTGTTCTCTATAGGAACAGAACCAATATATGTGTATCATAAAAGGAAAGAGACTAAAAGGACTTACACCATAGGGACAATAATGGCTGTCTGGTTGCTGGAGAGGCTGAGACCCTGTAGATGCTCAGTTCATAATATTGAAAACCTCAGCAGATTCAATCTGTCCATAAAGGCCTAAAGGGTTCCTGGAGAGTTGCTAGTCTTGGGTCCATGTCTGAAAGCTGAAAGCTGGAATCTGATTTCAACTAAAGATGGCAGCGTTAACAGCAGCCACAACCATAATAGCACATATGTAGGACATCAGGCAAATGACACTATTTTCTCTAGGCTCCAGTGGAAAGTAATGCCCACTCTTGGGGAGGGGCTTTCAGCAAACTCTTCCTAGAAATGATATCACACACCACTCAGAGGTATATTTTTTTGCTCACTTAGGTCACATGCAATCTACAGTGAAGATTAACCACAGTATTCCCCAAATAGAATTGTTCCTATAAATTTAGACTCTTTTAGTGACACTATTACAACATGCCCTTAATTTTTACTAGCAATTTGTTACAAACTGAGACTGTGTTCATGTGTTTGTCAGGTGACTACAAACAGATATATAAAGGAAAAAACCCCATGGACCAAAATCTTTTGTGTTTTGTCAGCACTTGTCTGATAGCTAAGGCAAAACTCAAAACTTCATAAACATTAAAAATGAGACATATGCTGAATAAAAATGTAAATGGATATAGCCAGAGGTCATGCCTTGGTATATTTTTCAGTCTCATATAACAATTCAGTAATATTTCAGTTTTTATAAGGTCTAAGATCAAAAACTACAGAGAAACTAGTTAAAATGTTTGTTAAATCAAGGTTTATTTTTTAATATTTGTATATTATAATATTACATAAGTACTAAAAATATCAAACTGGTATATATGATCTACTGAGTGTACCACTTAGGATTAAAAAGAGCCTCTTGCTGGGCAGTGGTGGCACACGCCTTTAATCCCAGCACTTGGGAGGCAGAGGCGGGCGGATTTCTGAGTTCGAGGCCAGCCTTGTCTACAGAGTGAGTACCAGGACAGCCAGGGCTACACAGAAAAACCCTGTCTCGAAAAACCAAAAAAAAAAAAAAAAAAAGGAGCCTCACATTGCTCTCTAATTACACTAATAGGTAATCCACTCCTATTTGTTTATCATTGATGGGTTTGTATGGAAGGATGCCTCTTGTTCAAGTGACCTATACAACTTTGGGGTCTATGAAGGATTGAAGGTACAATTTATCAAGTATCATTAATTCATTATTCACTAGAGTTTTTCACTTTCTAATCACTCACAGGCTGGATATTTCTAATCACCCCACTGGATGTTTGCTTGCCAGTAAGCAATGAAGATTCAAACCCTGGTTTAGAAATAGAATCCCTCCTTGTATGACATGCTCCATAGTTCTGAAGAACTCTGCCTCAGAGTAGATGACCTGAGATGCTGATCAACTTATCCTGGAAGCATCCACCTGACCTGGATGAAAATACTTCCTCAAATCTTCTCTTTGCCCATCTCCTGTTACACTATCTCCAGAAGGAATGGTTCAATATTAACCACAGCCCTGGGCAATGTGATCTTCTATGGGAATTTTTTTTTTTTTTTGAGAAGATGATCAGCCATGGCATAAGCATACTTTTACATTTGAACACATTGCTTAAGTTAATCCTCTACAGATGTTATTGACTGAGAATCCCTCTATTCAAGCACATGGTGACACTTCAAAATTACTTGTATTAATTGTATCCTCTCTAATTGTGTAAAGTCCTTCTTTGCTCTTAAGACACTTCTTTTTGCTCTGATATCTTTTTTTGCTTTTTGTTTTGGTTGTTGTTATCGATCCCACACATCTTAATGACACATGCTATGTTGATTTTGGTTAATATCCCCTTCTCTTTGAATAATATTTTAATAGAAAGTGAAGTTATATTTTTTAGTTCTTACTTTAACTTGCATCTTTGCAGTCATCATTGCTGTAGCTTCTGAAGTGGCTGCCAGAGTAGCACTTACTCAAAAACTAAAAATTGCCCATTTGTTCATCAATGTGCTTATGATTCTTCTGTAGCTTTGACAACACAAAAAATATAAATAAAGAAACAAGGAAATAAGGTAAAGGCTTTAAAAAAAATCTATGGTATTGTACTTAGGAAATATAGTACAAACTCCATAAGTCAATTTTCCAGGATCTTCATGACCCTAGATATGTCTGTGTTCCTCTTGTAAGCGATGACTCTGAATGAAAATGTGGCAAAGTAAAGAAAACTCACTGACAGGGAATATTAATCCTTGAGCGATTAGTAATTGATTTAGGTTATACTCATCATGTTTTCAATTCACCCTCCAAATTGACTGAAGATTTATTGTATAAGTTACAAGTATTCAACTTCTTTACTACTTTGTAACATTCATTCAGCATTATGCTTGGAATATCTGTGTGTGTCATATTTTTAACAATACTGTCAGGCATTCGTTGGGCCAAAGGGCCATGGAATCTCTTGGATACTTAGACAAAACTAATTTATTTGCTCTTAGAAAAAAATAGAGGAGAACCATGGAGAACTCTATCAAACCAAGTTTTCCCAGAGATTCTAACATGGAGAAATACTTGGCAGAGCCCATAGTAGCCTGGGGTCAGGAAATTGGGGAGCTGCAGCGTTGGACCTGCTCAGCTCTTCATCGTCTAAGGGTCTTGGGTATCAGTCACAATGTTACTGTGTTCTCAGTCTCTGGTGTCCTCAAGACATTCTTGTGTTCCTCTTGAGTAACTTTAATTCATCCTCCAGCTGACTTCGTCCCATTTTATGACAGTTTTGTGTTTGTTGTTTTGGGGTATTTCTTTCTTTCTTTCTTTCTTTATTTGCTTTTTTCTGACACTGTCCCACTTCTCCTTTCAGGAGTACTATATATAAGCTACTATACTACTTCATAAGACTTGTTTGAGACTTCTCACCTCAGCTTTTTTCTTCTATTTTCTCTAACTCTCTCATCCCTCATCCAGTCTTTTCTATGTACTTACTTGTTTGTTTATCGATTGTTTGTTTAGACATGGTCTGTCTTTGTAGTTATTGCTATCCTGGAACTCAATATATAGACAAGGCTAGCCTTGAGTTCACAGAGATCCTCCTGTCTCCCTCTCAGTGCTTGGATTTAGGATCTTGACCACTACACCTGATTTCTCTACCCAATCTTTTTCAGTTATCTCTATCTGGAGAATGCACAGCTGTCCAGGTTAAATATTCATGTTCTGCCCTCAGGAATGGGTAAAGTATAAACATTTTCTTTCATTTTCAAGCGTAAATATGGGAAATCAAATCTTGATATATTTCCCGAAGTTGTGGAATTATGACTGCAAGTTTGAGATGTGGTTAAGTAGTAAGAATCGTGTATGGGGGGTGTTGTTTTGTTTTGAAGCAGGGTCTTATAGTATTAGCTACAGCTGACCTCAAACTTGCAATCCTTCTGCCTCATTCTGTTGACTCCCAAAATTATAGACACACACCATGATATTTGTCTCTTTCATCAGAATATCTTTCAAAAGCAATTTGGAGTAGGGTTTATAACTTGAAGAGCTCAGCTTCTCCTCTTTTGTGGAGCAACAAGCTGAATGTGTTTTAGTGACCAGAGTTCTGTATGGAGCAGTTACAAGATCAATGAAGATTCCTGTCGTTCTCACACTGTACCCTGGCACAAGAACTGAGGAAAGAAAGAGTCCTCAGATTAATTTAATTATGAGAGGCAATATGTGCTTGTGATGATGACTCTTGATTGACAATTTGATTGACTTCTGAGACCGTAGAGCCCATCCTTGGATGTGACTCTGAGTGCACTTGAAGAGGGAACCAACTAAAAGGAACTAACTCCACAGATGAAGTGGTATTATCGCATAACCAGATGGAGAAAATCAGCTAGCAGAAGCTTCCTCTCTCAGTCTTTGTCTGTGTCTCTGTCTGTTTCCTGGATGTCATTGATGTAAGTGATTCTGTTCTGTGTCACCCCAACTGAAGCATTTGAAACCATGAGTCCATCATTCCTCTTTGGAATTTTTTTTTCTCCAGTAATTACCAGAGCAACAGCCGAAGTGTGGTGAGCATCCTGATCGCCTAGATTTTGAGGTTGGGTGAGGGTAAGACACTTTTTCTCTCCAAAGATTGTATGTGATTTCTGTTTTGTCAAAGTCACTCAGATAAGGGTAATTTGGGAATCTACCTGCAAAATAAAAGCCCCCAAGAAAAAGGCATTAAAGAGTCCTGTTCTTCATAGGAAAGTAGCTGACTGAATGTCGTGAAAGTAAGATACTTTGTTCCATTAAAATATTTAACCACCCAAAAAGGACATCAAAAGTGATTGGGGTTATAGCTTAGTATTAGAGAATTTACTTAACATGTGTCAGGATCTGGAATTGATCTTTCAGTGAAAAGAAATAGAGGAAGGAAGAGAATGATGGCAGAAGGGGGGCAAGGAGGGAGGAAAGTATGTTTGATTTATTGCTTATGGATTTTTTCTTCGTTCCCTTCTTTTCTTCCTTTGTTTTTTCTTTATCTTTTCCTATTTTTCCACTATATGTCTCAGTGGTGTACTAACGTGTCTTTTGCCATCTTTGTTTTTGTCAGTTAGCTGAATTTATCATCTTCTTAGACTGCTACAGTGATAGCAGGTGTTCTCCACAGGCACAAAGGCCACCCATCTCAGCAAAGCTTTTCTTTTTCCTCAAGTATGAAAAGCATCCACTTGGTTGTACGTTTGTAAACTTACAGACACAATGTCAAACTCTGTATTGCTGATGGCATTTGAAATGGAATATGCGTAGTTCAGGAAGGATAGCTGTTTACTCATTAATCATTCTGGGCCACCAGTCAAAATATTTTCTCTGCAGAAATGCCTTTCCTATTTTGTACCAATTAATATTGGATAGAACTCAAAAGTCACAGTTAATCTGTGGCAAAGCTTTTATTTGCTGTCAGGCACGCAGACATGAAAAATGCTCAATGAAATATTTTAATTAATAAAAATATGCTGAGAAGTGTATTTTTCTGAAGTAGATTTTTATTGCACTTCATTAAATTTCCAAATTTAATGGACACATATATTATATCCTGTCACCATGGGAACCACATCAAGACAGGCTTTTTATAGGCTGTTATATGTAGTTATAAAACTCTCACAAAGACAAAATTGTTCCTTGTAAGTTTAAAAGAAGCTGTGCTCATTTACAGTGTGTATAATTTACTGCATAGTCTGAGGCAGCTGAGAGGGTCTTTACTTGATTTAGAGACTAGCACTTCTTTTTATGATGGTCTTACATTTTAATTATTTCAGGTTTGTGTTCACAGATCTATAAATTGGCTTATTGTAAAAACAAATAAAAGTGTGCAAACCTAAATAGAACAGTTGACAATTTGAAATTCTTTTAAATAATAGATATTAAACAAACAATACACAGTTCATCCTAAGATCTTACAAATATTCATAAAAATAGAAGGTATGGTGAACTCCAGTGCACAAGTTCAATAACCAAAATGATTTTGCTACATTTATCTTATCTCTATTCTTGAAAACAGGACATTTAATGTCTAATACACTTTAAAGGCAATGTCAGAAAGTGTATTACATATTTCATTAAATGCCTTAATGGTGAGAGGGCTCAAAAAGGAACCACATAGTGAACAAGTCTTATAGTCAATAAAAAAATTCCTTAAAGCAATGTGACAGATCAGAGACCAAACATACAAAAGACCCAAGTACAAACATACAGAACACATGAATACAAACATATAGTATACATTAATACAAACATACAGAAGACATGAATACATACAAAACACATGGATACAAACATAGAAAACATGAATACAAACATACAGAAAATACAAGTACTAACATACAGAAGACATGAATATAAACAGAGAACACATGAATACAAACATACAGAAGACACAAATACAAACCTACAGAACACACGAATACAAACATACCAGCTTTCTTCATTTACTACTAAAACAAAGATTTCTGTACACAGCTGAAAAGAGGCATTCCTAAAATGAAGTGATTTCAAAGTTTTTGTGTGGAGACAGAAGGATACAAGTCAGAGGTGCAGATATAGGGAGAAGAATGGGAGATGAATAGCAGTGATGCATAACATATATGCATGGTGCATATGAAATGTCATAACCAAACTTATTATTTTATATACTAACTAATTTATAAGTAGAAATTGACAAAATACAAAAATCAGAGAATTTTGATATACTCAAAGTAGGGTTAAGGTGAAAAAAATTAGGATAGACCAGTATAATTTATAATAATAAAGGCATAAAATCACTAAGATTATACAAAAGTTACCTTTCCACCCACCTGTAGCTTCACAGATGCTGCAGCTGTGAGAGATGAGAAGCTCACACTAAACTAAAGGGTAATTGCACAGAGCTCTGGACAGGAGGAAGGTGTGAAGACAGAATACTACAGTGGATACACAGGACTCCAGCACATCTTAGTACACGCACTTCACCATGCATGTTGAAACACACGCACTGGTGATAGGCAATGTGTCTTTTGTTCATTTTGGTTTTATGTTGTTGTTTGTTTGTTTGCTTGTTTTGGATGAAGAGTTCAAGGAACTAAAGTTAGTGAAATCTGATAAAGAAAAGGGAGAATTTAACCATCTCTTAATATTACTTAGATTCTTCAAACTTTGAAAATGTGTTCATTTGTTTTTCATGACATCTTTCATCTGAAACAGGTTTATGGGGCTGGTATGTGGCTTTTCTGCATTAAAAACAAGCATTGGTGCAGGTTTTAAAATTGGAACTTGAAAACCTTTTTTTTCCATGTATTTTCAGTCCTAACTTTCAAACAATCCTCCAGTTTAGCCTCATAGGAGATTTCTACATTTTTATTTAAATTCCAGGATTGATATATAATATTTTACACACAGGGATGGTGTCTTACCAGTTAATAGCATTGGCTGATTTTTAGTTCCTCCCATCTACACAGCAGCTAACAACTGTCTATAACTCTAGTTCCAGGAAATCCAATGTCTTCTTTTGGTTTCCATGATAATTAGTCATATATGTGATACTTATACATTCAAAACAACTACATATGTAAAATAGAATAAATTAAAAATTTAAATGCCTGCTTATTTATTGCTAAGTTTTAAGAATTCTGTATATTCTGGTCACAAATCTTTAGTAGGATGTTTTTTATAGAAATTTTTTCCTGATTTGTAACTTGTCTATTCATTTTTAATGCCTTCCACAGCACAAAACCTTTTAATTTTAGTAACATCCAACTTGCCATTTTTCTTTCATTTAATTGATATTTTTTAGTATTGTCTTACAGCTTACCACCAAACATGAGTTTATAGATTGTCTGCCTTCTTCTCCTCTAGATGTTTTACAGTTGTACATTTTGCCTACACTACAGGTGTATAATCAATTTAGATTTAAATTTTCTGAGAGGCAGCAATGTTAATAACAAGGTTATTATTTTTAGCTAAGCTTCTTCAGCACCATATGCTGAAGAGCCTGTAGTGTCCTCTATGGTATTTTCTATCTCTACTTTTAAATGTCACTTAATTTTGTGCATACATTTTTGAACTATTTTTTCCTCTGACCTATGAACTGATGTTTTTAGTTAATAGAACATTATTTTTATTATTGTAGCTTTACAGTAAGGTAGTTTTTATTGTTCTTGTTTATTTAACATAGATTCCATGTATCCCAGGCTGAACTCGATCATGAGGCCAGCCTATAGCATGGAGCAGACACTACTGCTCCCGAGCTGGGAGATGGAGAGTACAGGGCCAAGATACAGCACAAAGGCTACAAGCTCAACAGTAATACATGGTGAGCCTCTGGGTGGCCAGCTTCGAAAGTAGAAGGTGTGTCACAGTCTGAAGCTCTTTTGTACTCCACTCCATGATGCCCTGCCTAGCCTCATGGTCACCCTGGCTCAGGCTCAGGGAAACAGCAGGATATTCGATCAGAAACCTTGAACCAGATCAATGACTCCTTTGCATGTAAAACTATACAGATATGTGTATGCATTGTGTGTGTGTGTGTGTGCATGTGCATATGTACTGTGTGACTCACTGAAGTTTGCAATGCCATGTCAGGGAGCAAATATTTGAAGGAGAGATGGGAAAGAGAGTAATGGAGTGGCACATAGGCAATGGAAAGAGGCAGAACTAGAAATACCACAGAGGTGACAGGTGTAGGAGAAGGATACAATGAACCAGGGAACATGTCAATGCGGATGAGGGCTGGCAAGGTGATATTCAGCATCCTGGAGCTAGCTCAGGCTCTGCCCACTCCCCCTCCCATCATACCCCACAAGATGCTGCCTGGTCATGACATCATTCTGGCACAGAATGGGTACAAGATGCTCTGGATAAAGAATAGCCTGTTTTCTGAATAGGGGCCTCCTTGAAAGCCCTACGTGGTCTGTGCTGCCCCTGGAGGCCATGTTGTTATCTGTGAGCTATGCTACAGCTGAGGAACATACTGGTATTCCATAGTCCATGCTTTGGCCCCAGGTCATATTGATACCGAGGTCCATGTAGAGTTCCATGATGTGTACAGCCATGCCAGTCCATGTTAGTGTCTGTGGCTTGTGTTGCAGCCACAGGCTGTGGTGATGTCCAAGGTTTGTGCTGCTGCCAATAGCCATCTTGATGTCTGTGTACCTGCTGTGTCCTAGTTGACATGCTGATGTCCTTGGCACATGTTGGTACCAAATGCCATCTGGATGCTTGGGGTTTCTGCTGCCACTAAGAGCCATATGATGTTCTTGGTCTAAGGTCCTGCTGAAGGCCATATTGATGTTTGTTGATTCAATTACATTTTATCGAATTTATTTATTAAACTGTATGATATTAATGACAATGTTGTTTTCACACCTATGAATATAGACCATTTATTTAGACTTTCCATTTATTTAGACTGTTTATTTTATCAGAAATTTATAGTTTGGTGCAACTATAAGTGAAATCACAACCCTCACAAGTAAGTGTTGGGATAAGTGTAGAGGATATGGATAAAGGAGAACCTTTGTACACTGTAAGTGGGAATATAAATTGGTGTAGCTACTATGAAAGTAATGTTGAAGGTCTTCAAAATGCTGAAATGTTACCATTGTATGAAACAGTGATTTTAATACAGGGTAAATGTCCAAGGGAAATGAAATCTGTAAATCAATAAGACATCTCAACTACCCACTTCATGTCATCACAACCCACTATAGCCAAGTTATGAATTAACCTATGTGTCCATCAAAAATGAATAAAGAAAATGAAGCATTTGTTGATCAAAAACTCTATCTGGAATTAGTACAAAAAAGGAAATCCTCTCATTTGCAACAACTGTGACAATCCAGACAGAAAGACAAATGTTACATACCTAATGGATTCTAAAAGTAGGTACTTGGTGGACAACACAGTAGTAATTAGGAATGCTTTCTCCTCTCCAAGAAAATCAAGAATTCACATGCTGTGACTTTACAAACACCTGTAACTCCAGCTCTGGGAATCTGAAGCCCTCGTCTAGATTCCATGGACACCTGTGTGTGTGTGTGTGTGTGTGTGTGTGTGTGTGTGTGTGTACAGACACACACACACATCACATCATATCATATCATATCACATCACATCACATCAAATCACATCACATCACATCACATCACATCACATCACATCACATCACAGGTAGTGGTGTAAGCTTGTAATCCCAACACATATGAAACTAAGGTTATAGAGGATCCTGAGTTTAAGGCCAATCTAGATTACATAGTGAGTTCCAGGCTAGTCTGAGCTATGTGGTAAGTTCCTGCCTCTAAAAAATATTCCAAGAAAATTTTACTTTTTGCTACAGACAGACATTGGTATGTGGGCATAATTTTCTTCATCTTGTTATTCTGAGTTGTGTGGCCAACCTTAAATATTTATACTTTTTCAAATTGATAAAAACAATTAAAGTAAAACATTCATTCATATGTTAGGATAGTGAAAAGGCACTTGTAAAATGATTGTAGTAAGCAATCCAGTCTTCTTTTGTCTTTATGGGATAACAAAATACTTGCATATGTAAGAATTTATATGAACACTTTTTTTCAGTATTGGAAACATATCTTGGCTCCATGGGTCACAAAAACAGAAATGGGCTACAGGCATGGGCTGTAATTTCATGAAGTCTTTCCCAAAGGAAAACATGGCCTGAAAATATAAATGAAAGAGAGGAGAAGACAGACGGAAGCATAACATATTCATGTCCTCTAAGGAAAAAATAATTTTATATTTTTCCACATACAGGCCATCTGTATGTTTTGCTAATTTTACAATTGTGTAATTTTATTTTGTGTGTTCTTCTAAATAGCATTTGCTCATTCTTTGTGTCTCTGAAAGTTCAATGTGTTCACTGCCGATACTTAGAAAGGCCATGGACTTTATATGTGAATCATTAGCTCTGTGATTTTGCTAAACATGCCAAGTAATTTTGGAAGTAATTTTTTGCTTATTCTTTGGCATTCTGTACATAGTCGTGTTATCTGAAGAAAATTAACACCTTTGTTTCCAAATCTGCCCACTATCAGTTAGTTTCTTTTCTGGCCTTCACCATCTAAAGCTTAGGCTTGCTCTACAAAAGGTAAGAGAAAATGTCAGCACTTTGTCTGAGGGGGAAGAGACCCAGCTCCTTGTTGGACAATGGACAATGCCCGGAAAATTGGTAATGTCAAGCAGGTCTAAGAACCCAGAACTCGGGCACACACCTGAGATGGTAGGCGCCGCCCAAATCCCTACTAGATTCCTGGACTGAACCCGTGCCACACTCCTCACCCTGGTCACATAGCCCAGAACTGAGTTCTCCAAGCTAATGAGGTACTTAGAGGGCCTGAGGGTTTAGCCAATAAACTTCCCTTCTCTGATATTCCTCCCTGCCAAAGCGATTTCCTTTCTAGTACACCCTGAGAAGTGGGTACACATCCATTTTTCAAGATGAACAGTCAATAAATGGTGTGGATAAACATGGACTGTCTCTTCCATCAAAACCACAGTGGGGAACATGGAGAAGGCCTTCTCTCACAGAGCCACAGCCCAAGTTTCCTGTAGAAGATCTCTCTGCACTTCCAGAGAACCACAGCCTCCAAGCTAAGGACGTTCACTGATGACCTAAGCCAGAGTTCCCCATTTCCCCAGTCTCAGGGTTCTTCACTGTCCTCAGCCCATGGATCTACAGTGGTCCAGGTTTCATGGATCGCTGATGTCTAGTTCCTAACTTCCTCTGTGCGTCACTCTAGCGGAGAATAGATGTCCGAAAGTCAGGGAATCCCCAACTTTGCCCCCCTCCTGTCTTTGACTGTTCTTCTACCCTCTGAGCTGTGTCTCAGCACTTCCCTAAAGCTCCGCACCCAATGACTGCTGTACAGGGAGACACAGTCAAGCATTCCCCACATTTCATTTCCCTAGAAGTGTGTTCCACATCCCAACAGCCAGGGCAGAAAATGGACCCACAACTCCATACCATTACATATGTGTGTGTGTGTGTGTGTGTGTGTGTGTGTGTGTGTATACATATATATATATATTACATAAAAATTATATATATAGTATATAGTATATATGTAGTTATATTATATAATAATGTAACTTTTTATGTAGTTACATTAATTTTTATGTAGTTACATTATATAATATAGTTATATAATATATATAATTATATATAATATAGTTACATAAATTATACATGTGTCTATATAAAATTTGAAGTAGATTTTTAGGAATATAGATCTTTTTTGTAGATTTTGCAAGATGAGAGAGATCTATTGCTGGTCTGTTGATGGCATTTGTATAGATGTGTTTCAGACATGGCCAAATTTGTTCTCTGCATATGTGGCATACTCAGATGGCTTTCCTAGTTTTACTTGTTGTGGTGGTAAAATGCAAGGATTGGTCTTTGAATGTTACATACAGTCTTACACACTTATACTTGATCCTGGTATCACTTTTAACAGACTGTTGGATGTTACTTACCAGTGTTAAGTCTGAGATTTTTTTGCATCTATATTACTAAGAAATATTTGCTGGTATTCGTTTATTATAATTATTTTATCTGACTTGAGTACTCATATAATACTGGCCTTGTGGAATAAGTGTGTCAGTGCTCTCTACACTTTATTCTCTAAAAGAGAATATGTAGTATTGACATCACATCTTTATTTCTTCAATGACTATTTGGTAGGACTCATAGATGAGGCTGTTTTGGCCAGGTGCATTTATTCATTTGTTTGAGGCTTCTGAATTATTAATTCATTTGTGTAGTAGATGGGTGCCTGTTCAAATGATCAATAATATCTCTCTCTCATGTGCTTTTGTGTGTGTGTGTGTGTGTGTGTGTGTGTGAGAGAGAGAGAGAGAGAGAGAGAGAGAGAGAATTGTTGGTCGGAAATTATCTTACAAATGTTTATTAGGGATTTATGAAATGGTATTGTGTCCCAGACTGTTTTTAATAGTTTGAGGAAGAAGCATATTGGTTCCAAACTGTTTCCATAATGACCTATAGTTCAAAGAGTTAACTCAAGTTGACCCAACAAATGGTGACTTTTGCTCTGGTCCCAAGTACATCTGCAAAGTGAAGATTGTTATTCTTATGGTTTATGTTCACAGAATTTTTTGTAAGAGCTTAGTCAGGTTCTCAAAAGCAACATCGAGATCCAGTGTATCTTCTATTTACTTGCTTATTGGGTTTTGTTTTTTGTTGCTTTGTTTTTGTGGTTTTGTTTGTTTTTGAAGCATGGTTTCTCTGTGGAGCCCAGGCTGTACCAGACCTCAGTCTATAGACCAGCTTGGCCTCAAACTCAGAGATCTGCTTGTCTCTGACACCCATGTGCTGGATTAAAGGCATGAGACACCATGCCCACCTCCACTACATCTTTTTAAATTTATTTTAAAAAATATATTTGAGAACGTCATACAGGAGCTCCATATCTACAGACATCACACTCTTTCCATGTTCCTTCTCCAATTCATGTCCTCTTCTTTAATCAGTGTCATATATGTATATACATTAAATTATGTCCATTTACTTCTGTTTATAGGTACATATGTTGAGGAGTAAACACAACTGTACATCCTATGTGGGAGCTTGTTCTGCCTGTCTCAGAATCCACTCACCAGCTATCAATCTTCATCTAAGGGTGAGACCCTGTGAAGTTTCCCCATCCATGTTGACATGCCAACTGGTATTGCTAGAGCCAGACATAGGAAACCTTCCCTTGAGTTGTTGGTCAGAGGAATACAAGAGTGTCCCAAAATAATACAGGCTTTTACAATAGTTCTTAGTTATCTTCCAGAGTTTAAAGAAAAGACCTTGTTGCTAAATATACTGCATGCTTTAGACATAGGATTTAGATAGTCCAAGCTGAAATTGACCTGAAAGCTTCCAACCTAGAATGGCTGTTTGAATAGCAAAAGATGATATGCAGTCTACCAAGGGAATAGAAAAATCTATAGCCTACCCAGCTGTAAAGTCTATGAATCACAACAATAACTAGACCAACAACACATCCCCAGTGGTACAATATTGGCACTGTTTTCTTTTGGGTAATTAACAGTGTTCTAATTAAACTTGAGTTCATGCAATAGAAGGGAATTTACTCATAATACTATAAACCTAGTTAACTATCCATGGCTGTAGAGATCATAGGCATTAAAGTAGAACTTCACTATAATCAATATATCATTTCTAACTGTGTTCTTAATCCTTAAACTTCATATACGCATATCAATGTAATATCCACCCCTCATCAATGCTTTTTTTGCAATAGATAAAAAAATGATTACTGAAATACATAATTATTCACAATGCAGAAACTAAGGGGTGGTTGGCTGTCTGACTTCAACTGTGATATCTTTAACATGGCCCCTATATCTAAGGCTCATAGAAAAGGGAGTGAAAATTTTTTAAGAGCCATAGTTGCAAGATAGTGTTCCAGAGGTATGACAGAAGACATGCAACCTTGAAACTGACATTTTCTTTTTTAAGTTTGACAGTTTATATGTTTGAGTGAACTGGTTCTTTTCCGCCTATTTGTGACATTTGTATAATGCAGTTGGCTATGGTATCCTGAAATCCCTCCCTCTCCTTTTGAGCATCTGCTGTGTCCTTAGTGATGATCCTCCTTTCCTTTCTAGCACTGGTAAGTCCTCTCCCCCTCACTCCCAGTTAACTTGGCAAGAGGTGTATAAATCTTATTGCTCTCAAAGCCAAACCTTCAGTTTTATTGCCACTCTCTGCTGTTTTTCTGTTTTCAATTTCATCTGTTCCCACCTTTTGTTATTTCTTTTATTCAGCTTGCTTTGGGCTTGCATTTTTCTTCTTCCTCTATTTTCCAATGCGGAGGCTTAGTTATTAACTTCAGTTCTCTCTCTTATTTTTCTCCCTTATACCACATACACTTCATGATATAAATTTTGCTAGAGGAACTGCTGTCTCTGTATCTGAAAATTTGTGGTAATTTAAATTTTGATTTTAATTTAGTTCACAGCAGTTTTCATTGCTCCTTTGGTCCATGTGCAATTTTTATAAGTTTATTAATCAGTCTGCAGATTTTACAGTTCTTATTTTTACTCTTCTTTTAGTTGAATATGAGAATAGAATATGTTTTTTATGACTTATGTTGATATGTTTTCAATTTGTGTATTTTGTGCTGAAATGTAATATATTTAATAAACATTACATTTCAAATGATCTAATCTAATTCATTCATTAATTGTGTTTCAATAGAAAAATACACATATTTGATTTATTTTCACTAATGAGAGTCTTGTGAAAAATGTCTCCTTCTGCCTATACAACTGATAGAGTGTCTTAATTACTGTTCTATTGCTGTAAAGAGACACTATGACCAAGGAAACTCTGATAAAAGAAAGTATTTGTTGGGGGTTTGACTGCATTTTACACAATTAGTCCATTTTCCTGATGATATGGAGTATGGCACCAAGCGAGCAGGCAGGCATAATAACAGATAAGTAGCTGAGGGTTGCCTCCTGATCTGGAGGCAACAGTAGGGGAGAGAATGAGAGGGAGAGAGAGAGAGACAGAGAGAGATAGAGAGAGAGTGAGAGAGAGAGACAGAGACAGAGAGACAGACAGAGACAGAGACATAGAGAGACAGAGAGATGGAGACAGAGACACAGAGAGAGAAAGAAAGAGACAGAGGCAGAGAGACAGAGAGAGACAGAGAAAGACAGAGAGAAACAAAGAGAGACAGAGAAAGAGGCAGAGAGAGACTGGACCTTGTGTGGGCTTTTGAAACCCCAAAACCCACCATAGTTAATCACCTGCTAGCAATTCCACAACTCCACATCCTTCTCCCATTCTTCCCAAACAGCTCCACCAACTAAGTACCAAGCATTTAAACATATGAGCCATTCTCATCCCACCACACAGAAAGTTTGATTCTAGAATATAAAATAACTTTAAAAAAGTAAACACCTAGAAAATGTTATAAAACTTCTATCATAATGTGAATCTCAATAAAATCCACTGCTTTGTAAACAGATTTCTGGTTTTGTGTTTATATATTTGTGTATGTGTATGGATACTACATTAATCAATGTGTAGGTTCATGTACTGTGCTGGCTAGTTTTATGTCAACTTAACATAAGTTAGAGTCACTGAAGAGGAGGGAGCCTTTACAAGAAAAGTGCTTCAGTAAGATTAGGCTATAGGCAGCTTTAAAAAACATTTTTAAAACTAGGGACTGATATTGTAGGGCTCAGCCCATGGTGGGTGGGGTCACAACTGGGTAGGTGGTCCTGAGTTCTATAAGAAAGCAGGCTGAGCAAGGCATGGGAGCAAGCACCCCTCTATGGCCTCTTTATCAGTTCTTGCCTCCATGTTGTTCCTACCCTGTTTGAATTCCTGTTCTTTCTTCCTTCCATGATGAACAGTGATATGGCTATATAAGCTGAATAAACCCTTTTGTCCCCAAGTTGCTTTGGTCATGGTGTTCCTCACACTAACACTAACCCTAGCTAAGCCGTGTCTCCAATGCCATAGATATCATGCTAGGGAGTTTCATCATTGCAAATACATTCTGTGTTGTTACATTCCCCACCCCCCTCCCAACCCTGCATCTATAATCAATGTGTTCTTCATTTCTGATTTTTAAAGTTCAAAACATTATGTAATAGGCCTGGGGGGGGGAGTTCAGTTGGTAAACTGCTTATATAATCCATACAGTAAAAAGGAGTAGTAGCTACAACACACTTCATGGGCCTCACTAGGCCATCAGTCCACTTCAATCAGTGACCTGCTGGTTCAGTGAGAAACTGTCTCAGAAGAATAAGCCAGAATTATAGAAAAGAACATAATTCTTTCTTCTATCCTCTACTGTTGCAAGCATAGGAAACACACACGCACACACACATACACACACACCTCCCTAGATAGTTGAACTCATACAAGCATGTATACACACAAATTTATGAAACTATACAAAATTAAATAAAGGTACAATATAAAAGTAATCTGTTATTATATATGGCTTACCTTTCATTTTAGAAAAAAATTCCCACATATATGAAAGGAATTACATTCTTATTTGGGTTAAATGGATTGTCCAGAGCTTTGCCAATGCTTTGTGAGCTCTACCACTGAGCAATGTTCCAAGTCTTTAAGTCAATCTGGGAAAAACTTACATCTATGCTAGTTGTGTCCTTCAACCTATAAACACAGAATTCCCCTCTATTCAAGTCTCTGATGTCTTTAGCCAGTAATTCATAATTTTTAGTATACAGATTCTACACAATTTTTAAATTGTATACTAAAATACGTAATTTTCAGTGGAGCATGTGTAATTGGTCTTATGTATTTAGTTTTTAGTTTCTATTTCTATACTTTTAATGTTTTTTTATATTGCAGTATGAATGACTTCTATGATCTTGTACCTTAAACCTTTGTTGAACAGTTAAACTAAATAATTTTATGAGGGCTTTCAAAAATCATTTCCTGAACAGAACACCAATGACTCTCATAAAATTTGATCTTGTAAAATTGAAAAACTTCTGTAAGGCAAAGGACACTGTCAACATGACAAAACAACAACCTATAGATTGGAAAAAGATCTTTACCAACCCTACATCCAATAGAGGGCTAATATCGAGTATATACAAAGAACTCAAGAAGTTAGATTCCAGTGAACCAAATAACCCTATTAAAAATGGGGTAGAGAGCTAAACAAAGAATTCTCAACTGAGGAATCTTGAATGGCTGAAAAACACCTAAAGAAATGTTGAACATCCTTATTCATCAAGGAAATGCAAATCAAAACAACCCTGAGATTCCACCTCACACCAGTCTGAATGACTAAGATCCAAAGTTCAGGTGACAACACATGCTGGTGAGGATGTGGAGAAAAAGGAACACTCTTCCATTGCTTCCATTCAAAGAGGTTGTACTGAAAGCTGGTACAACCACTCTGGAAATCAGTCTGGTGGTTCCTCAGAAAATTGAAAATAGTTCTACCTGAGGACCTGATACTACTCCTGGGCATATACCCAAAAGATGCTCCAATATATAACAAGAACACATGCTCCACTATGTTCATAGCAGCCTTATTTATAATAGCCAGAAGCTGGAAAGAGCCCAGATGTCCCTCAACAGAGGAACTGATACAGAAAATGTGGTACATTTACATAATGGAGTACTACTCAGCTATTAAAAACATGTCTTCATGAAATTCACAGGCAAATGGATGGAACTAGAAAATATCATTCTGAGTGAGGTAACACACATGGTATACAATCACTGATACGTAGATATTTGGAAAAAAGCTCAGAATACCCACTATACAACTCACAGATTATATGAAGTTCAAGAAGAAGGAAGACCAAAGTGTGGATACTTCAGTCTTACTTAGAAAGGGTACAAAATAATCATGGTAAGTAGAAGTAGGGAGGGACCTTGGGGGGAGAAAAGAGGGGGAAGGGAAAAAGGGGGCAAGATCAGGTGTTCAAGGAGAGAGGGAAGAAGTACAAAGAGCCAGGAAAGTGAACAGAGGTGTGAAGCAATAAGGGATGGGGAACTGGGGGTAGCCACCAGAAAGTCCCAGATCCCAGAGAAGCAAGCCAGGATTCAATAGGTATGACAATAGCTGAAATATGTAACATAAGGGAAATAGAACCTGTAGAGACCATATCCAGTGCTTAGGCAAGGACCCTGTTTGAGGGATGGGATCACCCACCCATCTCAAAAATATTAACCCATAATTGCTCCTATATAAAGGAAATGCAGAAACAAAGAGTGGAGTAGAGACTGAAGGAAAGGCCATTCAGAGACTGTCCCACCTAGGGATCCATCCCATCTGCAGACACCAAACTCAGACACTATTGCTGATGCTAAGAAGCACTTGCTGACAGGAGGCTGGTAAAGCTGTCCCTTGAGAGTCTGTCCCTTGGTCCTGTGGAGGCTTGGTGCCAGAGCATAGGGGGATGCTAGGGCAGTAAGGCAGGAGTGGGAGATTAGATGGGTGAGCACCCTCATAAAAACATGTGGGAGGGGATGGGATAGGGGGTTTGCAGAGGGGAAACTAGGAAGGGGGACAACATTTGAAATGTAAATAAATAAAATAATCAATAAAAAATCCTTTAGATTTTTTTATTAAGATAATATGTGTAAATAGAAATGATCTGCTTCTTTTTTTCTAGTCTATTTGACTTTATTTCACCTTCTTGCCTTATTGCCTATAAGTTTTGCTAAAACATCTAGACATTAAGTGAGGTCAGTTTTGAGATAATATGAAGTCCATATTAATCTCAATCTAAAATTTAGTTTCTCTCTGACTCTCAATTAAAATTTCATGACTCCCCAGTGAAGAGCAAACAAAGGAGTTTGCCTTTGTGCTCCCTGCTTTTCCTCTCCTTTATCATGGATGGGGTGGAATATGTCTTTTCACTCTTTCTAAGAGCCAGACTTCTCGTGGCTTTGATAAATTACCTGACAAAGTCTGAGACAGGAACAAGGAAGGTTCATCGTTTCAGTCCATCCTAGCAAGAATCACATTCTGAGGAAGAGTCAACAGCATGGTAATTAGAAATTAGAAAAGTAAGGGACGAGAGACAAGGTCTACCTTTCCAAGATATTGGAGTACCCACACTGACCTACTTCCACCCAGAAGGCCCTATTGCCCAATAATGCCACATTTGGAAACCATTAACCAATTAATTGCCTGGATTACAGTCCTCTAGATCCAATCACTTCCAAAAGTTGGCAGCCTGAACTATAAGCCTGTGGAGATATTTCAAATTTGAACCATAAGACTCAGTACCTCCTATCTAGACAACCAGTCCTGGGTCCCCATAGATTAGCATGTAGGCACATGGAATGAGTTCTTTTGATAAATTTGCCAGCAGGCTAGCTTCAATCATAACTATTTGATGCTTGGATAAATATCATATGTTTTGATCTTTCAATTTCTAGATATTAAAAAATTTTGTTTTTGCTTTCTTTTATCATTTTGTTCTGAGAGACAAGCTAATCCTTCTTTTCTAGATTTTTTTCCAGAAGAGTCAGTCTTAGGTCTTTAGAATCACATATTGGACTCCAAGTATCACATATAAGGTTTTCTGTTGTTGCTGTTGCTATTGTGTTGAGACAAAGTTTCTCTGATTAGATCTTCTTGTCCTGGCAGTTTGTAAACAAGGCTGGCCTTGAATTCAGAGATCTGCCCTGCCTCTGCCTCTGAAATGTTGGTGCTAAAGGCCTGTGCCACCACACCCAGTTTATATAAGGGATTTTTTTTGTTGCTGTTGTTCGTTTGAAGAACTCACAGGTTTGTTGGGTGTACTGGAGCATTCCTTTAATCTCAACACTCTGGGGGAAGAAACAAGTGGATCTCTATGAGTTTGAGGTCAGCCAGGTCTACATAGCAAACCCCAGGCAGCAAAGGGTACTTAATAAGAACCTCTCCTTAAAAGAAAAAAAGTATAATAAACAAACAAATAAATAAATAAAAACAGAATTCACAGACTCTGTAAGTAGCAGTATGGGTCAAGGCTTACTTTCTTCTATTAAGCAGGTAACTAAGGAGGGTGTGGGTTGGGAGAAGCCTCTATCAACAATCCTAACCTCTGTGAACATTTCATTTAAGAACCTCTCACCAGGCTGGAGGTAAAGAGAGAAAAGACAAGAATAGAGTAGACAAAAACAAAACAAACAAAGCAAAGCAGTCCACAATATCTAAATGTGCACATTCCTGCCAAGTCCATGTGCTTAGGTTAGTAGTTAAACATCTTGATTTCATTTGTATCAGCAAGAGTTGTATGGACCAATTTTGAACACACATAACAGGTTTATACTGTGTGCCTAGGAGCTCAGGAAACTATGTTTTATGCACTCTTTTGGGTGTTGGGAGACATGAAAAAATTCCCATTGAGCATTTCATGTCATTACAATATATTCTATAAGCTGAAAGTTCATTGTACTAAGTAGTTGAGGTGTGTGCTTGTGGAGAAAGGGTTTCTTTGAGCAATGGAGGCTTGAAGCAAGAACCACAGGATAGTAAAAAAAGGCAAATGAATATTTTAGAAGTGAATGGATGAGACCAAAAGAATGATTGTTTTAAAGAACATAAAGCCAGCATGATTATAGTTCAAGAAAAGTGAGGATGTGCCAAGAACTGTGGATGGTATGAGCTTTTACCCAGTACACTTTTAAAACTGTCAACAGTTTGTCACATTATGGATGGTGGCAGAAGACACATCACTCTGAGGTCAGAGACAGGAGAACGCGATTTGTTAGTCACAGCAGCAGGAACTGTAGGTTTGCAACCTGTTCCTTTTCCAAACCCCAAGTCCTCAAAGGCAATGTGGAGGGGGACATGTGAAGTTCCATGCAGTGAGGTTTTGTCATGCCTTCTAACTCTGTGTTTGGGAATGATGAGGTAGTAAGGCCTCCTGCTTTTTTGTCTAGCTAGACATCACCTTTATCATACTGGGCAATCAGAAAATCGATCTTCCCATCCAGAGGGAGCCACTATCTCTAACTTCTAGGATAACTCTCAATATTTTTGAAATGATATGCTGTAACAGAAGGTCAACTGTTTACTCTTCCAAGAATAACAGAAGGGAGAGACCCATCAAGAATGGTGCCTGGGAGTTGCAAGATGAAGCTGGAGTGTTAAGCAGGATCCAGATTGTGCTTGTCATTTGGATCATAGATCGAGATTCCTTTCCTATATTACACACAATAAGAGTAGTACTTAATGAGGCTTTATGCTAGGTGGTATGCTTAACATCGAGTGTCTGGTCAATCTAACTCCAAATAAATTATAGCTGCTCTGAACCCAGGTATCCTGTTCCTATGTCATTGCAAACAAGGTTTCCTCCTTCTAGCATACCAGTTTTCCTTTTTTCTTCTATTTATCAGATGGTCTACTGTTTATCCTTTGAAACTTGGGTCCTGTCCTACCTCTGTGTCTTCAAGAAGGAAAAAAAAATCAGGTCCCTGTTTCTTTTACCTTCAGCTTCAAGTTATGTGCATCAGATTTCAGAAGACTTACCATGTCTTCTGTTTGTTCATCTGTTTTGAGTGAACCTAAGTGTCCCATTTACATCTTGAGATAATGACAAAAAGGTGTATCTGTAACTTGTCACAGGAGAGAATCAGTTTCTAGTTCTGGATTCTCTGGGACTGTATGAACAAAGAAAGCTCTTACTTAATGGAAATATGAAGTGCTATTTGTTTATGTGTTTTTGTTTTGAAGTTTACTATATAATATAGACTGACCTAAAAATCACAATTCTCTTAATCTGCCATTCTCTTGGTTCTAGGATTATAGATACATGCATGAATGATTGACATAAGTACCTTTTCAAGAAGCCTCTTGAAATCATTTTTTCCATTAACAAGGAAGATATTTTTTTTTCAAATGAGAGGTTAGTAAGGATTAACTAGGAAGGAAAAGAGATAGACTCATTCTTTAGGGGGTTAAATTACATTTTTCAACCTACAATTTTATAAACCAAAGTTATCCAAAACAAATCTGTTTCCATTTTCTTACCCTAGCATGACCAGGAACAGAACATTTTTGTACTCAAGTTATTAAAAACATTATATTTGACTATTTCTTCATTTGCTTCTGCATCTGCATTCTACAAATAGATTTTCTACCATGTGGTTGGCTGAATATGCGTGTGGACTTTATGTCTGCCTGTGGATAATGTCTGAAACTAAAACTCTACTCTCATTTCTATAAAGACCTTAAGTAGAATACCAGAAATCAGAGAGCTTTGAAACCCATAAATACTCATCCTTGTTGGAGCCTTTTCGGTGTATTTCTTCATCAAGGCAACCAATTTTAAGTCCAGGTGACTCTATTCATCTCTAAGCCAATTCAAAGCAATTGAACAAATAAAATTTTATGAGACTTTGTCACAAGCTTCACCAAAGGCCAATTATGAAACATCTACTTCATTTCCCTCAGCCATTGATTTTCTAATTTGTTGGCAAAAATCTATGGCTTCAGTCTAATGCGATATTTTCTTTGTAAGCCCATCTCATCTTTGGCTCTGGATTTCACTGCATTCTAACCACTTAACGATTTCTCATCTTATTGTATTGTCTCGTTATATTATTAAGAATTGTTGAATTACAATGGTTAGGGCAGTCATTCTCACCTGCTAGGTGAATGATATCACATCTGTTTTCCCCTGATCTTGGGCTGTGCCTTGAGTGCTTTGTTTAAAGACAATTATAAGCAATTCAGTAGACAGATGCTAATTTTCTTACTAGGAAGGTATGATGCATATCATCCCATTGAAGTGTTTATGCTCACATTTATTCTAAATACTCTCCACCTGCATTTTGCCAATACTTATTTAGCAATGTCTCCATTGTTCTTATTGTGCTAGTTTATTTTTCTAATTTGACTTGGTAAACAGGAGTTGAAAAATGCTTACAATCATTTAGCTAACTTCAGAGTCATAATAATTTAGTACTCTATCTTTTTATTAGCAGACCTGTCTTCTGTAGGGTTTATATTTCTCCCATGGTATAGTTGTTCAGTGATTTTTTTTTACTTCTATTTCCTTTCCTTTGCCTCTTAGCATTAATTTTATTCTGGAATTTCACTCAGAAGATCAATTCTTGCCATACTCTTGCATAGAGCAGGTAGTTTCCCTCTTTCATTTGCTGTCCCTCTCTGGGGGGCTATAAAGCAAATTATAGACATTAATTTTTATGACTTGGAGACCAGAGTTAAAGAAACTGTCAACAAGAATTACACAAATGACTATAATCATTTGCCTTGATAAGAATTTGAGCTTTTAAATGCTGGCACTTTTAAACCCTGCCTGGAAGTTTGAAAAATCTTCATTTGGTACTGATTGGACATTTTGGGAAATTGCTATGGCCATCAATATTAAAGTATGGGAAACTGAAGAATAATGAAAGGAAGAAATTAATCTTTATATAGATGTTATGAGTCAGTTAGACCCTGTAACCTGAAAGTTAGTATTCTGCAGGATGAGGTCCCTGAGATCAAGTTTATAATATTATTAATGGAGGTATTCTTTGTGTATGGAGTGATTTTTCAAAATAGAATCTTACTAGTTGTGCACATGATCTGTCATGCTTATAAAGATGAGGTTGGTGAAAATGAACAGCTACCTAAGGGGACCATGTAGACCATGGCACAAATAAGGAAATGAAGGCTACCAGCTAAGGTGAGATTGCCCAGCCTTACACATCAGTGCAGACAGACTGATGAGTATAGTGAAGATGACACATTGCAGAACCACTGTAGCTCAGTCTTGATGTATATGTTTCTTTAAAATCTATAAACACATGATAACCAACCAGATTTAAGATATAATTTGTAGTTTCCAGCAGTTTTCCCCAGCTCTCTTTATAAGTGAGAGTCTATTGAAGCATGCAGCACATATGCCATCTTACAACTTAGTTATTATGCTGGGATCTCAGATATGATTTCATTTTCACTCGTCAGGGCTGACCTTTCTTAGTAACATGCCTTGACATCTTCCTAGGTGAAGTTTAAAAATGTGGAAAGAACATGCCATTTTATGATGACACAGTGATACAGCAGAGAAGATTCTGACTTCCAACAGAAATGTATCTCCTGGGAGAGGAGACTGCAGACCTGGACATCAAAGTTTTGTTTGAAGTATTTTTTCATGATATGTGTAAAATCATGGGTTTTTTATTCTTCTACCCATTGTTTTTTAACTTGGCCCTTACTTGCCCAGTTTACCTTGCCTCTGGTTTCCTGGTTGGACATGAATAGTGTTAGTTTGTTTTTGCTTTGTTTTTGCTTTTCTAAAAGACCCAGATCTGGTACTTTTCTCAAATACATATAAAGAGTAAAACCAAAACTTCAGGGAAAGAATGCACGGTGGTGTGGAGGGCCTTTGATGAAATACTAACAATAAGATGAGCATTCTGTGCTTGTTTACAGCAGGAGGTACGTTGAACAAAGTAGAGAAATATGAGCATTTATTTATTAAGCACTCTATGTGCAATAGTTTGGGCCAAGGAAGGCAGAGCAAGAAGGCGATAACTGGAGGGGTCTTATACTATAGAGTATTCTTGAGATCAGCCTGGGGAGAGGGAAGAAAGAGAATCATGATGATGTAGAGGGCAGCTGGGCTGTGTTTTAGTCAGTTGAAGCCTCGGGTAGCCCTTTGGGGAAGTACTAAAGATGGCCTAAGGATGGTCCTTTATAGGTCTTTAGTAATCAGACAGTGAATCAGACATTTCTAGACTGGAAGAAGATATGACCTTGTGCAATGGCTCTCCCCTGGATAAGGCGGTACTGAGGGGGTGATAGCAGCTGAGAACTCTTTCCTACCCATACCCTTAAGAAGTGAAGGACTAAAAATCCCCATTCCCAATGAGGAATATGATGGTCTGCCACTGTGTCCTACAAAGTCTGAAAGGAGTTCTTGTGCATAGTTATTATTTTTTTGAAAAAATGTCTGTTATCCAATTATAAAATATTCTCTAGTAACCAAATATCCAGGACCTATATTGTTATTGGTTAAAGGAATAAAACTGTAATAAAATGTGTTTTTAATACTTTTTTATGAGTCTCATGGTCAATTTCACATTTTTCCTATAATACCTTCATATCATAATCTTCTAGCCATACTATAAGTTACCTTGAAAACTGTCCTGTCATATAAGAACTTCTGTAGAGTCTCCTCACTGAGAGGATGCTTTCTGCTCTCTGTTAGCAACAATCTGTTCCCTGTCAGGTTCACAAGACCTAGGTTGGCTCCCAAATCTGAAATACAGGAGATTAAAAATAACTAATGCTCTCCCTGCCTGCTCATCCCCTTCTCTTCCCTGCTCTGTGCCTAGATGCCTCCTTTTCCTAGGTCGGAGTGGGATCTATTTTCACTAGTTCAGTTTGGCTGTTTTGTTGTTGTTAATTTGTTTGTTTGTTTTTTTGTTTGTACTGCATGTTGTCAACCCCCTTTTAGGCTTGCCCTTGGGTTTAGCCAATTAGAAGCAACAAGGAAATGAGTACGTGGTAGGAGGGAAAGGTTGGGGAATTTCTTTCTTGGAATTTCTCTGTGTCATTTCCACATCTTTCCAAGCAGCAGGGCTCTCTGTGGTTATAAGGTACTGTTTTTATTAGGTTCCCAGCTGCCCATGAGCTGTGGTTTTATTAGTTCAACTATTTTTGTATTGATCTAATGTAGTTAGAATTGGATGGAGCACTATAGTGCATGGCCAAAGTGTACATATTACTTTCCTTTTTTAAAAACCTGTCAATAGCTTTGTTACCATGTGTAGTTTCCAGCAGCTCTTCCTCCAGGAACCAGGTTAATTAGATGTGAATGTCATGCAGGATCAAACCAACAACTGTGAGTTTTTATATTATATCACATACTCATCTTCCCTAATTGCTGGCTGTTGTCGGAAGGTGAGAGCAATCAACCCATATGCACTGTGAAAGGATGGCTGTGGATCCTAAGGCAACAGTTTATCATCATTAGCAAAGGTGAGAAGGCAGGTACCTAGAAAACTTGGAAATTCTCCTGCAAAATTAGCCAAGATGCCTGCCAAGCCTAGGCACTGAGACTTTTATACCTTGTCTCCAGGCTGCCTTTGGCCTGGTCTTTCTTGGTTTGTATAATGAAGAACTTTTCTCCTCTCTTGACAATTTTTGTCATAATTGCTTGTATTATTGAAGCAGATATTATTTAGTGACAGAATGGGTTACTTGAAAGAATGATCGTTAGAAGCGATGACTGTTTATACACTTTCACAGAGAAAGCCTTGCTGTGTCTCTACGTGTCTGAATTCATTTGGGCCAGAAGAACAAACAAGAACTGGAAAGGTTTGAGTCTATTCAGAAAGATTAATCATGGGTTCCTCAGTGGAGAAAGGAGGCCAGTTTTATGATGAGATGAATTAGAAGCAGTATCAGAGTGACCGATGGATCTAAGAACATTGTCAAGGTCACAGGTAACAGGTCCTGAGAGTAAGCTAAGGATGCTGTTGATATAGTCTCAAGGGATCACTTCTATAAGTGTATGGCTCAGTTTGTCCCTGACAGTTGTAGTTGAAAGACAAAATAAAATATTGACTAAACAGTAGTCTAAATATAAGATGTTTTAGACCGCTTTTGTTTTTTATGATCATTTAACACCTATCTTCCTGCTAGCTTGCTGGGTTCCAAGTGGGGTAGTGCCACTATCTCTTTTCTCATCTGCAAGACCTACATGTGTAGCAGAGATGGATGCTTACTAAGTTCGTGAAGAGACTAGTCAACTGGCTCAGAAGGTGGAAGAGTCGGCCGAAAACCTGACTATCTGCACTCAGCCTACGGGGTTCACATTCCAGAAGAGGGGACCTGACTCCTAACAGTTCTCTAGTCTCACACTGGTGCTGTGGAACATGCACGCACCCAGCCACCCACTCCAAATTAGATAAAGTATCTAAAAGTAAATAATGAACGCCTGTTGAACGATTTGCTATGTTGACAAAAATTTAGGTCCTAATTTCCTCCAAGCAAGTTAAAAAACATTCGCTAATTCTGAATACTTTTCTGTCTGAATGTAAAAGGTGAAGCAAGAAAACAGCCTGAGAAAAGAGAGGTGAATTTGTTCTCTATCCATGTCACTAACGGATCGTGAATTTTCCCAAATCTTTTAATTTCTTCTTTGTCATTTCTTGGCTCCCTACCCTTAGCTGGCAGATAAGAGCAAAACGATTTTCAGTAAGCAACTTCATCAGGGAGAAAAGTATCATAAGTACAACACATGTTCACCTCTCCTTAACTGCCTGCTCTTCCATCTGTTGCTTTGGTAATATTGATAAAAGAATTAAAGGCGCCATATCGTCTCCTGAGCCAAATGCAAGCAGCCATTCTCAAGAGACATACTATGACATTTTTATGTCTCATTACATGAAAAGGGAAGAGCATTTAATTTATTTTAATCTGTCTAATTCAAAACTGGATAAGGTGGTCTAGTTAAGACATAGGTCCTTGACCTTTAAGATTGTAACATTGTACCATTTCATGTTTTCAGGGGCAGTTGTTAGTGTTAATCGTGGCTTACATCTAATTAAGTAGAAAGGTTACCTTAACTATAAAGCCCAGAATTTGTAAACTGACATCTAGGACTAACCAGACTGAAAGTCAGGTACCACTGTTAATAGAAGACAGTTTCATGTTGCTTTTAAAAAAAATACAACATTGGCTGGGCATAGTGACATAAACCTACATCCCCAGCACTGGTGATGCAGAGCTGGGGTAGGTGCCTATGAGGTCTGTGGTAGCTAGGTTTTATATAAAGTTCTAAGCCAAGCAGGGCTATATAGTGAGATGCTGTCTTAAAAAGAAAACTATAAAAGCATAGCTTGGATATTTGAATATGTCAATTTAATTTCATATGTGGTTATTTGCTATTTTGAGATCTTGCTGCTTTCTTATAATGAACAGATGGAAAAGTTCTAAAATAAATACACGTAATACCAGCAGTCAGTTCTTGAAATCACTTTTATGGTAGTTAGGATGGTGGGATGGTTTCCTGGGCTCCAAGATAAGGAACACTTCCTCATCTGAGCTTGGTTGTGTTCTCTGTAGAAGATGCAACTTGTCATCGAAAAGATATTTTGATATGTAAAGCAGATTTTTAGTTGGCAACAAGAAATGGCCAGCTACTATGCATGACTTCTGAGTAGCAGTTTGCTTTCAAATTTAGACACAACCATGGTTCTATTTACCTGACTCAGGTTCCAGCTCAGGTTCATGTATTGACAAATCTTCAGTCATCAGGCCCTCAGCAGTCTAAATCTCTCTCTCTCTCTCTCTCTCTCTCTCTCTCTCTCTCTCTCTCTCTCTCTCTCTCTCTCTCTCTCTCTCAGTATCTGGTGAATTTTAACCTTTCTCATTTTCTTAACCCCTAATAGTGTCTTTAATATTACCCTTGAGCCCTTGTGATACCTGGTTATCTCTGGTGAAAATATAAAGTGTACCATTTTAAATGAGTCCAGATGAGTCGTGGGAGATTGTATAGTAGGGTTAGTTTGCCTTCCTATTCTCTGGGTGTTCATGAAGATTCCTTTTAATTATTTGTATTTGCTGAAACCTACATTTTTGGATATAGCTTCTCTCTTTGTAACCATGGAACTCACTGAAATTCACTATGTAGACAAGGCTGGACTTGAACTCAGAGATTCACTTGCCTTTTCCTCCCAAGTACTGGAATTGAAGACATACACCACTGTGCCCAGCTTATGGCCACTTTCATGTATCTGGTATAATTAGAATGTTTCTTTCAATAACTCATTTATTGAAAAATTAACCCCTATGAGTTGTAGCATAATGTTTTAAGATGGACTTGATGTCATTCATCAGTGACATCAGTTTATGATGACATTTATGAGAAGGTCAAGAAAGACATGAGGGAGGAGCTTTATACACATTGCCTTTGTACTGCTCTTTCCCGCAGCATGATATAGGGGGAATTCCCTAACCAGATGTTAATACCTTATTTTTGGACTGTCAGCTTTTATAACTGTAACTAAGCTGAAGTAAATTTTCTAAGATAATAGCATGTTAGTCTATAATAATGACAAAATAGACTAAGATGGTATCTTTAGTTGGTATTTTGATCATAGCTTATTATCATATGTGTACAAAATGCACTAAAATATGCCTTTTTAGTTTATGTCTGGTTCTTTCTAAAATCACAGATGTTTCATTTAACTTTCTCTGTAGAACTGCCTTTAATAAATGGGGGAATGAGATTCTTAAATTGGGTTTATAGTCCACTCATATTTGGACATGAAAGAATGAAGGTTTCAGTTCTGAAAGGCCTTTTCAGACAGACAGAAGTCTAAAGGTGAGCCTCAGTGTTTGTGTTTAACATATGCCCAGTGGTGTCACGTGAATGGTTTTGGAAGTGGGTATAAAGTTTTTATAAAGCTAAACCAGAGAGTATTGTGCCAAAAAAGGGCTGATTTTGTTCAAATGTCTGTGAATTTCATTTGTTTACATTTGTGCTCTTTTTCTTGCTTGCTCAAAGCTATGGAAACAAAATTAATGGCATTGCCCCTTTGTGTTCATGGAAGCAACTTGGATTTCAAAGCTATCTTTAGAAGAGGAGAGATTGACGATCTCTTGGTACCAGGTGTCACAATATATAGATAAAATGGCAAGCAGGGTTCCATCATATGTATGTGCATCTGTGTCTACATCATGGATACTGTTGAAGATACCCAGCACAGATGAGCAGATTCACTGGGAAGAGAGAACAGTGATGATAAAGTCAAAGTTCCCTGGAAGACATGAAGCTTCAAATCTATGCCCCAGGCAAAAATTGCCAAGAGGGAAAACCACACTTAAAGTGTAGAAGGAAATCAATTGACACAAAGGAAGAGACAAACATTCAATCAAAATGAAACAGAGTTGACATAGACAAAATCAATGTGTTTCAATAATAAGAATATTAGATACAGAAGGCTGGTAGGGCTTTGGATTACAGAGGGAATGTAGCATTCACTTGGCAATACATAAGAAGGCAAAAAGAGGTAAAGAACAATAGAAGTGGATTTTAAGATTGAGATTGGGTTTATCACAGACATGACAACTATAGAAAAAAGAGATGGACAGCAATAAAACTGGTCTTAGAGATGATCCTGGTAGTTACAGAAGAGGATGGAAACACTTAAGGCAAGGATGGAAGCTTACAAGCTGGAGGGTATTTCCCCTACTAGTAAGGAAAGACTAAGCCAGAATCCCTGGGAAAAATCTCATGGAACCATGTCAACTGGTGTCCTGTGGTGTATCTATGATTCGTAGGTAATGTCTACCTGTATGGTTTGGAATATCCATTAATTATCTGGTGACAGTTTAAATTCAAGGAGTTTCTTATAGGTTAGGATTTCCAGCTTCTGGAAAAAAATACAAAGGTTTGGAAAACATGTAACTCAATTCCTGCACAGCAGTGTTTACCTGGAGCGACCCACTAGAGAGAAAGTCTGTCCTCCTGACCTACTTCAGCTCTGCTCCACACACTCCTGTTAGCTGCTTGGCCGCTTACCAAGTAAATTGGGAAAGGCCAAGGTAATGTCTGCATATTACTTACCTAAAGTAATTTTATGTATGTTCCTTCTTAAATTTTGCACAGATATGTACTGAACACCTGTTGTACACTTAGCTAAATTCAACAGAAAATTCAAAGACTATAGACCTGGGCTTTGCTCATTTGTAGTGGGGTTTCACACACACACACACACACATGTACACGCACACATACACTCACGCACACACATACCTTTTACTTGTGCTTATGCTATAATATAATATTGAGACACATACGGATAAAGGGTCATGGAAATTCTAAGCAAGATAAGACTGCTTGAGGAAACAAGAATGGGCTTACTAAAAAGGAACACCTATTTGCTCGAGGTTCTTCCCCACTTTCTCTTCTATTAGTTTTAATGTATCTGCTTTGAGGTGTAG